>NC_056727.1:1251016843-1251316843 GCF_019279795.1 Protopterus annectens
CAATACTTACATTCTGTCCCCATGTCTGGAACATCCCCCTCCAGTTTGTTGGCCTATCTCCACAGTGTTTTCAGTATTGTAAGAGGTATTTCCAACTACCCTCTGTGATGCTGTTTGTCAGACACCCACATGAAGTCCTGCTCACAGTGAAGTAAAAGGGCCACCACCCACATGAAGTGCTTAGTTATAGGAATGTGTTTCCATGCAATTGGCTATAGGACTGATACCACAGTTGTTCCACATGCAATTAGCAAGTGGGGGACTCCAATTCATGTGCAGACCATCAGCTGATCATGAGCATTACCTATAAAAGTCAAGCTGCTGCCTATGCAAAACAGATGTATTTTTCTACATCTACCAGAGAGAGACAGAGAGAAAGAAAGGAAGGAAGAAAGAAAGAGAGAAATAGCCAAGCGTGTTTGTGTATGATCCATGGGTGGAGAGTGGTTTCTAAGTATTATAAGGGTTGCCTATATTGTTCACTAATCCATACTGTCACATAGTTATTGTACATGGCAGTAGACATTTATGGCTGTGGATTATCTACACCAACTTCTATGGTGTTTGACAACTGTTGGCCTTGTAATGTGGACATTGGGACATATAGGTCCTCAATATAATAATGTAGCAAAACCCACCCCACAATGGATCCTGTTATTACACAATCACACCAACACAGGATACTGAGGACAGACACGCACATACACACACACACACACACTTGCCACTACTGAGTTTCGACCCCCTACCTAGCTATGTAGTGCTACTACAGTGTTACACATTTATCTCACATGCCACAGAGTTTATATCCTGGAGAGCTGTCCAAAGGTATCTTTGAAGGTGATGAGTGATAGCAGCAGTGCTAAAGGAGGGGTATGGGAAGTGTAGTAAGTGTGAATTACCACAAAATCAGGTGTCAACAAAGACACACACACACACTCTCTCACCCAAACACATACATTTTCACAGTTGCCAGGACCAGGATTAGAACTTCTACCTAACTAGTTTGCTACACTATGGTATTACACAATTATTACAAGCACCACAGAGCTTATATGTTGGAGAGCTGTCCAAAGGTATCTTTGAAGGTGAGTCACATCAGCAGCAGAGCTGAAGGAGAGGTAATGGAAGTGTAGTAAGTGTGAATGTCTGCAAAATCAGGTGTCAACAAAGACACACACACACACTCTCACACAAACACACACATTTTCACAGTTGCCAGGACCAGGATTAGAACCCCATACATAACTAGTTTGCTACACTATAGTATTACGCAGTTATTGCACACATCACAGAGCTTATGGGCTGAGACTTGGCCAATGGGTTATTTCAAGGTGACTGACAGCAGCAGGAGTGCTAAAGTAGGGCAATGGGAGGTGTAGTGAGTGTGAATGGCCTCAAAATCATTCATCTCCAAACACACACACACACACACACACACACACACACACACACACACACACACAGATACACACACACACACACACACACACACACACACACACACACACACACACACACACACACACACACAGTTTAACAGTTGCCATGTCTGGGATTAGAGCTCCTACCTAACTAGTTTGCTACCCTACAGTATTACACAGTTATCACAAGCACCATTGAGCTTATAGGGCTAAGACTTGCCCAAAGGGTTATTTCAAGGTGACCAACAGCAGGAGTGCTAACATAGGCAAAGAGAAGTGCAGTGTATATGAATGGGCCATAAATCACTCCTCTGGGAACACCCACACACACACACACACACACACACACACACACACACAAAACTTTACATTTGACAGGACTGAGTTTACAAATGCTACATGAATACTTATTTGTATTATAGTGTTACACAGTTATCACAAGCACCATAGACACTATAGGGCCGAGGGCTACCAAAAAGAATGTATACAGTGATTGACATCAGCACCTCATGTGATATAGGCCAATGGGATGTGTAGTGGGTGGGACAGGCCTCATAATGGAATTCTCTCTGTCACTGTCTGTCTCTCTCTTCCCCACATCTCTGTGTGTGTATGTTTGACATATTATAGTCTGTTGGCCTTAGATATGTGTGAATATTCCTATCCAATGTGTGTGTGAAGCATAAATGGTATATAATTTGGTGTGTGTGTGTGCACAGACATCTGCAAATGACAGATATGTATATTCCACTGCGTTGTCAGACATGGGCTTCATTTCTCCAAGTGTAGGAGCATGCTCAGTATGACCATCTGTATTGAGTGTGTAAATCCATTCCAGGTAGGGTTGTACTCCAGTCCAAGGTTTGGTGTTCTACACCTACAGTTAGCAAACTGTTTCTGCAGGATATCTGTAGACAGGGTGACAATATGGAGTCACAATGGGCGAAAGATTGGGGGATACTGCAACTATTGCTGTCTGTGCTGCTTGTGTTACATGGTTGGTGTTAGCAGAGATATTCAGACATATGTACTGTTTTACACTGAGATGTATTATATCATCAACTACTGACAGATATAATTATTTGCTCACAGTTATTTACCGGGAAATACAAGATGAATGAAGCTGAGTCCAGTATTGTGGATCACAGCCCACACATTCTTGCACACTTCTGCCATTCTGGAGGGGTAGCTACAAACACTTGCTGATGGGTCTGTGTAAATGGTCCAGCACCTTGGTAGTATAGTGGCTGAGGATCCCTTTCTTATAAATATATCAACTTAACAGAGTGGTCGTATCCTGCTGTGGCCATACTTCTCAGCTGTACAGATTCACCCAGATTACCCAGAGGCAGGGCTCATATATCTGGTGAATTCCCCTTCAAATTGTGGTTTATGAGAAGGTTTGTAGCCACCCATTAATGGGTTTGCAGGCAGGGTAGCATGGGCACACATCAGAGTTTCAGACTTCACACACTCCATGACGTCCATGTTTCTACATCCCCCTCTGTTATTTTATCCTCTTCCTAACATTATGCAAGCGCTATCTGAGAAGTATCCCTATAGCTGGCCCTTCATCCCAGTGGTATTTATGGATTGGTCCACAGTTCATGCAGTGGGACATGGGAGACATGCTACTGGGATTGAGCAATGATATGACCTGTGATAAACCTGTGGCTGATGGTGGGATGAGCTGAGTGCATGTGTGATATGGAAGCTACTTGCATTTGACTCACAGATATACCTAGGACATTCCCCTTATGCTGCCTTGTGCATGGACATAGGCAGTCTCTCATTACTTCATAACTGTGCCTTTTGTGGTCTGCCAGTGATTGGTCAGACTACATCAGTATTCCATACTACACGGACAACTAATGTGCTGCCAACCTGTATGTAGAATTCCAAAGTTGTGTGCAGTTGACAGTTATATTATATGCACTCTGTCTAGGGTACTTCCACCTGTGTACTGTGTATGTATGGGCCCACGTTCATGGCATGTCTGTCTTTCAAACGGTGACAGGTATTGACATCTGGACAGTGAGTATGGACGACTGCTGACATGGGTATTGCTGAGAAGCATTGTGGTTGGCACTGCAGTTGTCAGAACATGGCCCTGTCAACCACAGTACTGCCCATAGGCCACTGAGACACAACCCTCCATGCCTACATGCTGACCACTTCCAGACAATATTGAACACATAACAACCTAACACACAGACCTCTGCATATTGTACACATGCAACAATCTATCCTGTAGATTGGGCCAGCTCGAGCAATCTGTGCTCCACTGATATTACTCCTCACACTTACATGTTACTGCATTTCTACATAGGATTGTGGGGGGGGGGGTGCACACCTGATGACTTTAAACATTTGCTATGACTGTACTGGTATTTCAGGTACTCTGTTGGCTTCCATTTCATTTTTTATTCAGACCTATGATGCAGACTCGAGGCATATAAGTAGAGTCATCTACACTTGTCCTGCTGGCTGAGGCTGGTGGTGGGTATGTGAGCCTCACTGATATGCATGTGTGTGTCCTATGGACACCCACAGTTATTTGGGCCACCACATGTACTGCGGTGGCATTTGTCACCTTGTCTAGTACTGCCTAGTATGTTGACACCGGTATTTGTTATGGATTTCAAGCTGGCCATATAGGTGTCCACTATCTGCTGCCATCCCATTCGGCCACCTGATTCCCTTGCATGCTTGCGTCCATACCATAGACACAACTATCAAAACATACTACCCCATTCAGTAATTGATAGGAAGAGTGACTTACCTTGTGGCTGGGCCTGTACTGAGGACGGTACTGGAGGGCTGAATATGTCAGATGCACATAGTACACTCCCTATACATGGTAAAAAACAGGTAGTGTCATGTTTGACATCCCCTTTTACTGTATGTGAGAGTCAGAGAAAGGTGTCATTCCCTAGGGCCCTACCATGTCAGCGTATGTGCTACGCGTTGCCTGTTTGCCAAGGCCTGGGCATACTGGGCATGCCACCTTCTGCGTACATGGGCAGGCTCAGGTAGTTCCTCTTCTGAGTAACTCTGTGTCTGTGATGGCCTTGGGAATGGTGGGGGGGCTGTGTGGCCTTGCCCTGTGCTGTTCCTACTGCACCTCTTTCTGCAGGAATATATTGTGTAGCATGGCACATACTATGAACACTTGTGTACATGTAGCTGGAGAGTACTGCAAGGCTAAACTGGACATGTCCAGGCAGCAGAATCATGACTTGAGCATCCCAAACACACACTCTATAATTATTCTGGTTTGTGCATGTGCCTCATTATGGAGCTCTTGTTTAGGTGTGTGTGCATTTCTGACGGGTGTCATCAGCCATGGCTCCAGTGCATAGTCTGCATCCCCCACTAGGTGCCCATATGGGATGTCCCCACTGGCAAATGACTGGTACAGCTGTCATATGTCAGATGTGGGAGTCATGATAGCTTCCAGGGCTGCCAGCACACACATTCAAGATAATGCCCTGGGCATTGGACACGACCTGGCAGTTGATGGAGGGGAAGCCCTTGCAGTTTATGTAGACCCTACTCCGCTCACCGGGTGGTGCTTTGATGTGTATGTGCATACAGTCTATAGCACCCACTACCTCAGGGCATTCTGCTATTTGGCGGAAGAGACACATATTGCTGGTCAATGCCTCATGGGTGTTGAGGAAATATATGTGCTCACTGGCATGTGCTGACATGACATCCAGGAACTGGTGGAGTACCCTGGATGCTGATGCCTGTGAGATCCCCATGATATCCCCAGTTGCCCTTTGGAAGGTACCTGTGGTTAGTATTCTTAAGCCTACACATACCTTGGTATCCACTGGGATGGTTCCCTTCTGTTGGTTCTGTGTGTGAGGTGGGGCTGGCACAACTCAACAATTTGCTGTTGAATGTCCCTGTCCACCCTATAGCGCTCCACTATCTCCAGCTCATGTAGCCCCTGGTATGTTACTCTGGGTCTGTACACTCTTCTCCTCCTCCTCACTGTGGGATGGTCATCAGCATTCACAGCCTCACCACCCTCAGCCTCTTGCACATATTGATGTATGAGAGCAACAGCAGACCCTAACATTTTGTTAGTTTTGTCAGGTAAAATTTCCCCATCTGTGTACACCAGTGGTGTAGAGTTTGTGAGAAAAATCAGACTGAAAGGTGTTTGCATAGTTTATAGTCATGTGCTGGGCTGGGCTGGACTGCTGCATGTGTAATTGGCTGATTCTGATACATTCCACCTGCCAGCTATGCTAGTTCTCCTTGATTGCCTTCCTTCTGCTGTTTTCCCTTCCCATTGCCTTCCTGATTAACGCCCGAGGCACGCCGCGCATACCCACTGCACAGATGTGAACGGTGCTGCTATTTCAGTTTTTTTTTTTTTTAAACCCACTGTGCAGTGCACACACCCGTTTAAGCAGGGAAAACTGTGCTCAACAATGTGAGACACACCCCCTTTCTTAGCTGTGCTTAGCTAAGGGCAAACATGGGCCACAGAGCTCCAATAAGCTTACAGCATGCATTTACATCCCCTTATGAGGTCATCCACCTCTTATACTTATACAGTGGTATTGCTGCACCTACACGGTTGGGTGCAAGCTAACACTGACAAGAAATCTGTGATTCAGTATCAGTACCCTCATTTGCATAAACCAGAAGGCTAATTCATAGTTACCACACTCACACTGAGCCTTCCCCCTTAGCAACCACTATTCCCTGGTATGGTTGTCTTATGCATGACTATTATGGCAAAATGCTGATTTGGATATAAAGCTTATTTCCTACTTTTTTCTTACTTTCATGGCAATCCCATTTGAGCCCCGTTGCCCTATGCTTAAATGGCCGAGATCGGACAAAAAAATGAACTTTTTTTTTTTTAAATATTTCAACTATTTTTCATGCCAATGGCCATATATTTGGCCCTTGGTATGCCTAGTACATTGAATACATGCTTTCTTTCGAGCTGTCATGTCTTCATTTTGTAATTAGCAGAAATGTATTCAATTAATAACCGAATACATTTCTGCAGGTTACACTATTCCTACACAGATGCCTGCCTGCTTCCTGGAATGTTAATTCACCTCATTTGCATGGTTTGCACCAGGAAATGAGGTAATTAGTATATAGCAGTGGTGTCCATACAGGAATAGTGTAGGAGTGCTCGTGCACATCACAGGAACTCGATTCTGGATCTCTCGTTGGCTATATTGCCTGCAGCAGCTCTTGCACTATTCCTGCTGAATCTGGGGGGGGGTTCTCTGTTGTATACTCCCATAATTATGCGATTGCACCAAATGATTACTTTTTTGAAATTACCTGTATAGCTGTATATTATTTATATGTGTTTATAAATAGTATCATGAGCAGACTTATTTTGACCTCTGAGGATAGCATCCTGGTCTGTTTTCTTAAATATGTCAATTATTGCATAGCTTTGATTAGTAAAGTGTAGGAAAGATTATTTAGTCATTGCTGAATATGATTTTATTCTCTGTATGTCCCTGCCACTGTGTTTTGTGTCCTCGCTTTCCTGTGGTAATGATTATGGCCAGCTCACATGACACTTACATTGTTGTATGATACTTTCTGATGCACTGCGGTGTGAAAAGATTCTGTACATCAAATAATCTCAATGGTTTCAGCATAGCAGCTACTGTACAGTATGCATGCTTTTGTTCTGTGTGGCTCTGCCACTTGTGTTTTTTCATGATAAATAGGGCTATATCAGACTTTACCACTTTCACAGTGCTAACCTATAGTGGGATCTGTATCCCATAAGGGACTGTCCATCTCTTCCATCCTCCTGGTCACTGCAGTCATTCCCATCCCTTACCAAAGCTGGTTGTTGTGGTGGTAGTTGGAGGGAACCTGTTGTTAATACACACCCTGAACAGCCTGACTGCTTCCTGACAGTCATAATGTTCAGTATGTCACACACACAAAATATGATGCTGACCTTGTCATGTGAGTGCTGTATTACCCATATGAAGGGTCAAGGTATGTGGAATGTACCTTGAGAAACTTAAATACATATTTGACAATAGCATGGGTCTAGCTATGGGCAATATTACATTCGTGCTGGGCTCATATATGTGGATGCCATCTAGACACGCCTTCGGAAAGTCACCCAGCTGGAAGGGACAGTGAAGGGCAGACATGTGTCATATACTGGTATAATGCACACTTCCAGTATACACCTTCATTATGAGGCTAGGTGCATTGCAGACCACTTGACAGTTAAAAAAACAGTAGCCTTTCCAGTTGTTGTGGAGATCCCTACTGGTTCCAGATGGTAATATAGTTACATCATTAGTGCAATTAGTGGCACCCAGGACTGAAAGGAAGAAAGATATGTCACAGAAGTTATGTGTAATAGTGGAATTCTTTATCTGTGGGGCCAAATTTGATTTTCTAAATATTTAATCAGCACATCAATGATCTTTTCCAGTATCCTCAAAGCAGCTAAGATAATACCAGTGTGCTCCCTCCCGGAAACTGTCTTTACCTCACTGTCTGTCGCTCATCAGCCTCCTGCTGGTCAGTTTGCTCATTCATTCCCCAAAGACCCTTCCAGTTCACTGGGCAGCCAATCACACTCCAGTCATCTGGGTTTCCTTCAGGGTCCCATGCCTCTGTGCCACAGAGTCAGGCTTGTGGCCAGAACAGTTAAGACACCATATACCTTAATGTCCAAGGGTACAGATAAGCCACACATTTCTTGAGGTGTGATATGTGCTTGACAGATGTCACAGACAGTCCTTTATTTATTTATTTATTTTACATTTGTTGCCCAGGCTAGTCTCGCTGGATACATGTCCATTTTTAGCAGAGGCCTGAGGAGAAAAGCTCCACTATATACTAGTAAATAAAACAGCACAGTAAGAGACTAAAATGTAAGTAACTACAGAACTATTCCAGCAATTTAACAGAACAGTAGCAATTTAACAGAAAAAAATGCAACGATGATCTCTAATCCCATACTCTTTACAGTAGCAGGAATTGTAATGAAAAAAAAAATAAACAAACACTAGAGTCTATACAATATTTACAATATTAACAGATATAATAAACATTTTGTGCCAGAGCAAATAGTTTTAAGACCCAGACTTGTACAGTAGGAATCAAAATACAAGGTTTAAACAGAAGGTGAGATCACAGTTTGCAGTAATATATCTAGTGTAAATGAGAAAGTGACATCATAGGAATAGTAATATCCATGTGGATGCCAGGAGAGCTGCAGAGCAGGAGTAGTAATAATGAGAGAGACAAGTAGAAACAATGGATGTATAGCAACAGGCAAAGAAGGGAACTATAATGGAAGTTGGATGCTGGGGTCAGTCAGGATTTGAGCAAGGGCAAAGCCAGTGAGATTTGAAATAGTTCTTTAATTGTTTCTTAAAAAGTTGTGATGAGACTAAAGTAGTCAGTTCAATGGGAAGTTTATTCCAGTACAAGCCAACAACATTTGTGAACAAGGAGTCACCAGATTTATTGTGTGATTTGAGAGTAGCTACTAACAGTTTGTTAGCTGAGCGAAGAGAAGTAAGATTCCTGTAAGGAGCAACAAGGTTGTTAAGTATGGGTGTATTAGTAGGGTAATAGAGAATTTTATGGGTGATAACTAATTGATGTAGAAGAATAAGATTTTGAAGTTCAAGCCAGCCAAGTTTTTCGAGATTAACACAATGATGGGCACGAAATGGGGAGCCTGTGGCAAATCTAGCAATGCTATGGTAGGATGTGGCTAGTTTCTGAATGTTAGATTTTGATAGGTTGATAAAAGATGGAGAGGCATACAATAATGTAGAGATCAGATGAGTTTGGGCTAGAGACACCCTGGTAGTTGCTGAAAGAAAGGGTTTAAGTCTGTAGAGGGCATCTATCTTTCTATTAACAGCTTTGATGGTTAGGTTGATGTGGGAATCAAAGTTTAGTTGATTATCTATTGTAAACCCTAGTAGTTTAGTGGAACAATCCAGTGTTATGATAGTGCCATTGTCAGAGACAATAGAAAAGGAGAGAGGGGCAGACTTAAGGGTTGGAGAAAAAAGTAGTAATTTGTTTTTTTTGGGATTAAGGAGGAGACAGATATGTTGGAACCAGTTTTCTGCTGCTGTAAAGACTTTTTGGGTGGAAGAATGAAGTTCAGCCGGAGATACAGCAGTACAGATGAGTGTTGAATCATCTGCATACTGAATGCATGTGGATGTTGGGAGGGAAGTAGACAGGTTATTTATAAAAATGGAGGAGAGAAGGGGACCTAAGATGGATCCTTGGGGGACCCCGATGGTGACTGGGAGCTGAGAGGATAAATGGCTGTCCCAAAGGACTGCTTGTCTTCTATCTTTCAAATAGGAGTTAAACCAGCGCAATGCCAAAGAGTCAAGAAAAAGAGATTTCAAAGTGTCTAGCAGAAGGTAATGGTTCACCATATCAAAGGCTTTAGAGAGGTTGAGAAATAAAGCTGAGGAGAATAGGTTGTTATTGTGATTTTTGTTGATGGAATCTGTAAAGGAGAGAAGAGCAGTGGAAGTGCTATGGAAAGGTCTAAAACCATGTTGGGAGTCTGCAAGTAGGTTATTATGTAGAAGATGATTCAAAAGTTAATGGTGTATACAACGTTTCATAATTTTAGTTAATGGTGATAGTAAGGCTATAGGACGGAAGTTAGAAAGTTTGTTGGTGTTTCCTCCTTTATGCAGTGGAATGATATGGGAGACTTTCCAGAGGGAAGGAATAGTAAATTTGGTTATAGTTCTGTTAATTAAGATGGCGATTGGGTATGCTAGTACTGCTGCTGCTAGCTGCAGATATTCAGCTGGTAGTTGGTCAGCTGAAGAGGAGTACAAGGTTTAAGTTTTGAAAGTAGCTTGTGAATATAGGCTGTGGAGACTGTACTAAATTTTAGAGTGGGGGGTATTGTTATGAGGAGAGGTATTTTGAAGGGAAGTGGGGGGAACCATGGTGTTGGCTAGAGACCGCTTCAGAGAAGAAGTTGTTGAATGTGTTGGCTATTATATTAGGAAGGGTCTGAGCTAAGTTAGCTGGAGTAGGTGTTTTGGAATTCCCAGGATGGAGCAGTTTATTGATTCCTGACCAGAATTTTTTGGGGTTATGATTTTGATTTTGTTGATATTGGAGGTAGAAACTTTTTTTATCCAGAAGGGTGATTTTTTTGTAGTATTTCTAAGGTATTTGAAGTTTTGATGGTCAGTTGGGTTTTTTGTAGTTCTCCATTTTGTCCATAGTTTGTTCCTTAATAGCATTGTTTGCTTGGTTTCTTTAGAAAGCCAAGGAGCTGCTTTGGATCCCATTCTAATTAAGCGAGAGGGGGCATGATGATCTAGAATTTGGAGGAATGTGTTGCTGAAATGGGTAACTGACTCATCAAGTAGAAGGTGTTTCAGAGCTGACCAGTTGCATCCTTTGAGCTCATCAAGGAAGCCTTGAAGGATGAAGTTTTTTTTGTTACGAATGGTACGATAGCTAGCCTGTTTGTGGTTACTATTTTTTTGTTTAGTGATACAGGTGAGAAGATGGTCACTGATATTGTCAGGGAGTGTTCCAGTTTTATATGATAGGGGATTATTATTGACCAATATCCAGTCCAAGATGGTCTGTTTATTGGTAGATTTGTGAATCCTAGTTGGGGAGTTTATGGTTTGTTGGAAAATAAAGAGGTTGAGGTGAAAGGTGAGTTTGGGGGATATGCAGGAGTTCCAATCAATATTGAAGTCCCCTAAGATTATGGTTTCCTGAGGAAAGGTAGATGAGAGCCAGCTAAGGATGTTTTCAAGTGTATTTAAGTTATTGCCAGGAGGGATACAGGAACATATTATGTATATGGCTTTGTTTTTATTTACTTGGAATTTGCTGCAGAGTATTTCAGCATTGGCAGGGGAAGGAGGTAAGGAGTCAATTGAGACCACCTGCAGTTCAGATTTATAAAGTAAAGCAACTCCCCCACCCTTTTTGTTTAGACGATCCTGCCTTAAAATGCTGTAGCCAGGAGGAGTAATGTCATTGTCCTTGGTACCTGGTTTGAGCCAGGTTTCAGTAAGACAGAGGATATCAAATAAGTAGAGGTCGATTAAGGCATGGAGCTGTGTGATTTTATTGTTAATACTATGAATATTTAGGTGTGCTATTGAAAGGGAGTTAAAAGAGAAAGGTGACCTTAAATTGTTAGTAGTTTGGTCCGAGAGGGTGTGGATAAGGGAATTCTGAGGGCCAGGGTTGGGGTGAATGTCCCTGTGTACCAGTAAGAGTGTTTGTGGGAATGGAAGTATTTTTGAGATTTTAGAGGGTATTAGGTAGAGCTTTTTAGCTGTGTGATACCTGTTGTGGAGTACTCTGTGATAGTGAGGGGGAAGGTAAGGGCAGGATGACAGGAGGTTAAGATAGGTTTGTTTAGCTAGAGGAAGGACAGAGTTTGTTTGTTTAGCTTTACTAGGAGATCTTCTAAGGGTATGGTTTTCATAGGAAGTAAGGGTATAGTATATAAGAAGGATATTCAGGAGTAGCAATAAGTAAAGTAGCTTAAAAGTCAGGGTCATATTGGGTTTGGTCATTTTAGCAAGGTTGATAATTAGTAGTACTAGGATGGTGGGGAGTGGGGTGTGGCAGTAAGACAGCAGTGGAGTGCTGGAATGTGTGAATGAGGCAGAAAATATGATAGGAGCTGAATAAGTTGGGGGAGTGGCTGAGCAAGTATAAGGTTAAGGGCACTGGGGGTGGGTGGGAAGGAACTGGGGGTAGGGTAGGGGAACGAAGTGAGCCCCCAAGGTGAACGGAGCGGGAAGAGCCAGAGAGGGGACCAAGCCAGGAAAACAATCAGTGAGAAGTGGAAGAAGCACTGGGTAAGAGTACAAGGTAAGAGTGGACTATGAGGTAAGATACAAAGAGGGAATATAGGTTGATTGGGAGGGATAAAATAATTATTTGGAAGCTATGTGAGGCAGTAATATTGGGTGCAGTAGAAAAATAGATAAAGGGTTGTGACCAAAAAATAACAAGGAAAAAAAAACTCTAGTGTGAGGTCGTGGAGTATAGTTTTCTAGAGAATAGGTCTCATAAACTAATGTCCACTTGGAAGTGACCAGTGATCTGCTAGTCAGTTAGACCATGATAAGTATACTGAGGATGTCATTGCAGATGCTGCCATGAAACCTGAATTAAGTGAAACTGGTTGAAGTGGATCATCCCTGCTACAATTCATTTCTTCTATGCATGATTATGTTTTCTGTGTGCTATGCAAGTTTATGTCTGCTCCATTCCTTTAGTCTGGGTCCAGGATGTTTCAAAATCCTCACACCTGTTTTTTTTCACTCATTTGTTTATATTTTCATCCTAATTACTTGCCCTGTATACTATGCCGACCCTGACAATGCAAGCTTTGTTTTCTGCCTTGCGTAATATGCAAACTACTACTAAGTTCTGCCGAATATCTGTAAAAGTGAAAAAATGTGCTCCTTATTTTAAGGAAAAATAACTAAGTTAATAAGTAAAATAGCTCAAAAACATAACCTGTAATGGGACTTTCAGGGTGGCTGCTCACTGGTCAACAGATTAATTTCAGCTCTCCAAGTGTGAAAAAGAAACCAAGGGATAAGGGCTAGTAATTCTGCCAGTTTTAGTAATATTCAGTTACTGGCTAGTTAATACACTGCCAGGATGCCAGCAAAGAAGAAACTTAGAGAGTCTGAAAGAAAAAACTAAAACTGTGAAAAGAAAACACTGACTGGGAGGAATCCTACAACTAGTAATCAAAAGGCAGTTCAGGCACCATCTTTGGTACAAGAGATGATTTCCAGTAATTCAGGGGAAAAAAAATTCTAATTTATTCAGAGTTGATTCAAATAAATGAAATATTGAAGGAGTATATCAACTTAAATTGTGCTGATTTTGTTAAACTCATGGGCTGACTGAGAAAGCATATATCCCACTTCATTTATTAATGTTTGGAAGGACACTAGCAACATCTTTTGGCTTTTCCCGGTTAGGGGTCACCACAGTAGATCACAGGTCCACAGATTGATTAGCAGTGGTGTTTTTACAGTGTCTAGTTGCCAGACCAGCGCCCAACCTTCACAGAAGGCACACACATAAACAAATGCACCTACCTGCATGTCTTTAACACTCACTCGACCACAGGGAGGACACGAAAACTCCGCACAGGAGCTCCAGCTGAGGATCAAACAGCAGGACCTTTTGATGTGTGGCGACAGTGCTAACTGCTGCACCACCATGGCCAAAACTGTTTGGAAGGACACTAAAAAGGAACTGTAATTAAAACAATTTTTGTTCTTAACAGTATTTGTATAAAACATGTCATGATATAAATTGCATGTTATATACTAAAACAGATGTTAAAACTCACTTTTTGAATAATCAACTGTGCTCCTGTATCCCCCCTGACTAATGTCTCATTAGAACATTTCACCTAACTTAAGTAACTCTGCTAAGCCAACCAATCATAGTACTGTACCCACTTAGGACTGTTAATCTACTGCTCATCTCATCTCTCCAGTAGTTACGGAAAACTATCCCAGCAATGTTGTGCTTTCCATAAGCAACTAAAACCAGGAGAAGACATATTGTAAATCAATTTGTTATCCTTCTCAACTAAAACCAGGTGAAGACATATAGTAAATCAATTTGTTATCCTTCTCAACTATAGCGAGCATCATCTGCTCTATCGGGGCCTTATTCTACGTCTCTCTGCTTTTACTCTGATAGTAAATCTATCACTGGAATCCTAAACTTAGGAATATCTTCTAAAAATGTAATACTATATTGTAAAGAATGAATGTATCCTATCTGTTAGTTAATATGTATGTCAAAGTCTCTTCAATGGAAATTGTATGTCAAAAGTCTGTCCTTAAAACTATGTTTTGTAAAAAAAAATCAAACTCTTGGAACTTTTCTCCCCGGGCCTCCACTAAAAATGGACTTGTAATCCAGTTGGATTCTCCCGGTCAACAAATGTAAAATAAATAAATAGATTTATGTAGTATGTATTTGGGTTTCTATAATGAGGGTCTACTTCATAACACTGAAATATCATAATGTTGAATTTCATAACATTGAGACCATAACATCGAAAATTCAAAACACTGAAAAGCCAAAACATTGAAAACTCAGAACATTGAAAGTGTGCTTCATAACATTGAAAACTACATTGCACAAGTAAATAGTATCACCTCCACTTACAACACCTAACAAACACACTTTCTATTATGTTTCTGCAGGCACCCCCCATGTGGTGGGCTCTGCCGCCACACCCCCCCCCATAAATTAAATATACCAACTCCAAGATCATACTACAGTGGAAGAAAGTTAATTTCCTGACCTCAGAGTATGGTGATTGTGGTACAGAGAGGTTATGAAATTCACTGTTTTCCATTGTAGTGCGATCTTGGAGTTGGCATATTTAATTTACAGGAGGTGTGGGGGGCAGAGGTTCTTGCACCCCTTCAGAAATGTACTAGAAAGTGTGTTTGTTAGTAAGGTGCTGTTATAGGTAGAGAGGATGTTATTTACATATGCGTTGTAGTTTTCAATGTTATGAAACACACTTTCAATGTTCTGAGTTTTCAATGTGTTGGTCTCAATGCTATTAAATTTCAATGTTATGAAGTAGACCCAATAATGAGGTGGTGAGGGTGAGTCTTTCAGTGATTGGTGTACGTGATAAAGATAATAAAGTAAGCAAATGCATATGATTGATTGATCCAGCAGCTGTAATCACTGAGTCAACAGTTTGTGCTAAGTGGCTGCTAATCTGCTGATAAAGTCTACAATGTCCTGTAAAATCTCTTCAATATTACTTCATCATTGGCAAACAAAATAGATTTTGGACCATAAACCCACGATAAGAACATGCTGAAATGGCTGTAGAACTGGCTGTTACTGAAAATCCATTCATTTTATAGAATGCCATGTCCACTCTTTATACCACAGAGCAGACTATAAATGGTATACCAGTAAGTATAAAAAAAACACAAAAGCCAACACCACATAGTCAGTATCCAAAATCTTCAGATTGTATGGCATAATAGCATTAGAGCGAAAAAGTTTCAGCCAACAAGCCTTCTTCAGTGTATAATACTGACCAGCCCAACTTCCAACATTTATAATCAGCATAATTCCCTCATTATCCAATCACAGGTGTTCATTTAAACTTGGTGAAAAAAGAGCACCCAATAAAATAATCCACTTTTTTCTTTTTTGTTTAAAATATCATGCCAACCCATTTTGTCCACACCTTTAAACCTAATTCCATCAATAATAGTGAACCTACACTGAGCTGAAGTGTGTTGTTGGGTGTGTTTGTAAAGTGCATTACTATGTCTGGCACATCTTATATCACTCAAATGTTCTGAAATGCGAAACTTAAATGGTCGTGTGGTTTGACCTACATAAAATGCCTGACAACTGCAAGTCACCAAATATACCACCCAATCAGAAATACAGTCTCTTTAAATACATATGTCAAAAACCCGAGGTGTATTCTTAGAACTAAATTCTTTTGTCCTATTCACATATTTACAAAAACTGCAATGACTGCAGGGATAACATCCTCGTATACATTCCCCACCTAAAATGGTTTGCTGAGTATCAGTAGTTATGGTGGGTGGCCACTTAAAATGATTCAGCCATCCACCTATAGTCTTCCCTCTTCTATATGAAAAAATACATTTAGGGGGCAGTATATTTCTGAAACTATCTTTCGAGGTTAAAATATTCCAATATTTATTCACTATGTTAATCAACACAGAAATGTTGTTGCCATATTTAGTAATCACAGTAGTCGATTTGTTACTCTGATACTGCAACAAAGAATTTCTGTCCAATTTTTGAACATAATTACTAGATTCCAAAATATGTCTCTTATTATAATCCCTATTCAAAAATCTATCAACTGTTGACTATGTGCTGAAAACATTTCTTCTGATGAACATATATGTCGGACCCTCATATATTGAGATTTTGGAATATTCTGAATTATATGTTTACCGTGACAGCTCTCTGAATGCAATAAAGTATTGACCCCCGGGTGTTTCCTGTGTATCTGACTCAACATGGTGCCATCATGTTGTACCTGTATGTCCATATCCAAAAATACAGTATTAGTGGTACTGTAGTTCACAGTAAAATGTAGACCCCATTTGTTGTCAATAAGGTACGTTACAAATTCATTAAGATATTCTACCCCTGATCGCCACACCACCCAAGAGTCATCAAGATATCTATGCGAGATATCCATTGATTCTAAATACAAATTATTCATAAATCAGTTGTTCCTCCACAAAACCCATAAATAAATCCGCATAGATGGGAGCAAATGATGCTCCCTTCGCTGTTCCCCTTACTTGTAAATAGCATTCCTGTTCAAAATAGAACACATTTTTATTCAGAACATGTTCTGTTAGACAAACTAGTAGTGTGTTAAATCCTGGACTATATAGAGGTGTTTTCTCCAGCCAATAATCTAAGGCTTGTAGGCCAGCCCAGTGGGGTATATTGGTGTAAAGGGACATGGCATCCAATGTGCACATATACCACCCTTGTTCCATCTGTGTGTCTTGAATAATGTTTAAAAATTCCATTGTATCTTGTATTCTGGACCTCACATGGATCAATAAGGGTTTAAGGTAGTGTGTCAAAAAAGCTGAAAAACCAGAATACAAGATACAACGGATACTACTAGTCTCTCATCTATTTTATTCATTTGTTTTATACTTTATTAAAGTATCTTTGGCTTTGACATCCCTCAGCTTGTGCTGACTAATTTTTTGATATTTTTGTTATAAAATATGTCAGACTCTTAGCTCCATTTTTTAGTGTTAAATAGTAATTATCTGGGTGTTATTTTACAGTGCACTGTAAACAGAAGTCTTTATTCAAAGAGAAAAGCCATACATTTCTTATATTATTTGGCAAGTTAGCATTTCTTAAAGTGATAGTGACTGAGAGATTTAGGCTGAGGTGCAGCCCTTTGCTTTTTTGCTGTTTTCACACACTCCTCTCAACTGTACTGTTGAAAGTGAAACATTATGATTTTTGGCTTGGATTTAATGCAGTTACAGAAAGTTTTTTTTCTAGTGTGCAGTGCTATCATATTGGGCAGTATGATTGGAGGAATCACAGCAATGACTTAAAATGCACTTGAGAATGACCCAGAAGCCTACAGCAGTCAGTAGTGGGATGTGCAGAGGAAAATTTAAAAACATGAAAATTAACAGTCTGAACTTGTCTGCTGCTTTCTTAGTCCAAACTTGTCTGAGCAGCAGAGACAAAGTTGTCCACATTCACTAAGGTTTACCAGTGAGTACAGGCCAGCACTATGTAGGTAACATATAAATTAAATGAGAAGTCTTGCACCACTGCTTCTTGTACATGAAGCTGTATGGATGTGGGGGGGGGGGGGGGGGGATCTGGAATGCCTTTTCTTTAGTTTGCCTGCATATATAAACTTATAGTAAAATGGGTTAAAAGGTGGATAATTCTGAGGCTGAATAAGTCAGTTAATCGGATCAGACTCTATGAATACCAATGAAAAGAGGCACTAGCATTTTGTAATATTTAGTTAGTAACTCTTTCTGTGATTATGTGATCAGCAATGGCTGAATAACATTTAAATGAATTTATTCAATACATGCTACACAGATTACAGAGTATGGTCTTTCCCAAGTAATTCTTGCAAAACTTTCAAATTCAAATTAAACTTTTAGTTTGCTGCTGAACTCATATTTGTTGCCATGGTTGTTTAGTCATTTGGTCAAATCAATTTGTGACCTCAAGGACTTTAGAACCCCAACTTTGTCTGTCAAAAACTGATAATCATCTTTACAAATAGGCAAATTAGGTAGATGACTACGGGTGTTGTTCTGGTATGGATGCCTTTCTGCTCTTCATTCCTTTTCATTGTTTTTTCAAGTAATGAAATACAGCGGCATTTCTTCACTTATATGACTAAATAAATGGCCTGTGGTAACCATTTTCAAAGCAACATATCCCTATACAGGAGGTGCTGTACACCTGGCCAATCAATTTGTGGAGCCTTCTGCTCTTTGTTGTTGCATGATCCGACTGCTTTAATGAACAGCAAGGAGTAGAATGTCTGTGAATATTTGCAGGATAAAAAGAAGTGTATAGTCACCATGGGTGAGAACAGTAGCAGCCACTGACAGCATGATAGGTAAGTTTGTTTTTTTAACCCTGGAAGGCAACCAGACTTGGGCAGTGGATATATTTGCAGGGGAACTTAAGTACCTGCCAACTGTCACTGATTTTGTAAAATATATGTGATTTTCTCATACGTTTGGTTTGTTCCTCATAGAATTTCTGGTTTTCTGGTATATCATTGAGGGTTGCACCCAGTAAATAATGGAATACATTTAACTTTCAGATCCTCCAGAACATGTATGCTGTGCAAAACCTGCTATTTTATCAAGTCTCTAAGAGTCATTTTTTTAAATGTATCCATTATTTTGGGCCTTTGTTTTTCTCAGAATACTCTGGCTTTATCCACTGATTTATTTTGTATGTTTTTATTTTATGGGCATTGGACATTTGAGATATAGTTAAACAAATTAGTTATTAATGCTGAGGCTGTCTGTGTAGAAAAACAACTAACTGATGTTATTTACACATTATCCTGACAGTGACTATGCAGGATTAATGAGATTTGTGTGAAGCAATTTGAGTACTTTAATGTGTGGCTACTCTATTGGGCGGCCACGGTGGTGCAGTGGTTAGCATTGCCGCCTCACAGCAAGAGGTTCTCCGGTTCGATCCTCGGCTGGGGTGCCTTCTGTGCAGAGTCTGCATGTCCTCCCTGTGGTCGCGTGGGTTTCCTCCGGGTGCTCCGGTTTCCTCCCACATCCCAAAGACATGCTGCAGGTGGATTGGACACTCTAAATTGGCCCTAGGTGTGCGTGTGAGTGTGCCTTCTGTGGAAGGTTGGGCGCCGGGCTGGCAACTCGACACCGTAAAACTCCACTGCCATTCAATGTGCGGACAGGTGATCCGCTGTGGCGACCCCTAACCGGGATAAAGCCGAAAGAAGAAGAAGAAGAAGAAGAATGTGTGGCTACTCTATGTGTAGAACAAAGTTGAAACATTACATGACTATCATTTTTATCAGAATCAGACATTTGAAATGGACACAGAACTGGCTATAGTCAACTACTGTGAGTGATTGCTGACTATGAATGAAAGTAACTAACCCTCTTGCTGCTTGCCCAGTTTAAACAATCACAGATCTGGCTTTGTAAGACTAGTGTGTGAAGCAAAAGGGAATACTTTATTTATGTGGTTATTATTTTTATTGATTTCCACAACCAGATTTCTGATGTGTACATAGTCACTAAAGTGGCTGTAATTGATAGGAACTGTGGCTATTTCTTTCACCAATCGGACATCTGATAAAAGTGTCTGCAGCTGATGGGTGCTTTGTCTATCTGTGGATACAAGTGACTTACCCCTGCTCTTGTTTAATCACTGTTAATCAGCCAGTATTCATCTAGCATGACAGGACTAGTGCCACTAAATGTATTGTGTGTGTTGAAATCAGTGTAGAACTAGAATTTATATTGCTTATGCTTGACTGCATGTTTGTGTGTGTGGGGGAACTATACTGTATTTAGTAGTAAAAAAATGGTAATAATTTTTTTCCATATTCCATCACAAGCATCAGCATTGAAGCTGAATGCATCAGCACTGTACAGGATAGTGACTATCTTTGGTGATCTGGCAGGGGCAGGAAGTGTGTTAAAGCAAGTAAAGATTGGCACAGTGGCACAGCGAGTAGCTTTGCTATCTCAAAGTTCATGGCTCTGTTTGTGTTCTTGGTTGTGGTTTCTTCTGTGTGGAGTCTACCTGCCCTCTCTGTCTCTGTGTGAGCTTATACATGTGCATCAGTTTCCTTCAGTACCCCAAAGACATAATGTAGGTGAATTGTCAATTTGCCTGTAAGTAGGTGTACACTTTGTGCATGTGTTTATATATCTTTATGTGTGTGTGTGTGTGTGTGTGTGTGTGTGTATACATGTAAAAAAGTAATACTAAAGATTTTTAACTCTGAACACCGATATTTCAAGGCACTTACAGAACTTTTCTGGTAAGAGTTAAAAAAGAGATAGCAAATCATTACCTTTCAAAAATAAGGCATAAGATACATCATGGAACATCTGCCAGACTACAACAGTAGATTTTGTCACAGACTTAATGTTAGCCACTAGCCTGATCTACACCTACTCCAAAACACGTTCTACTCATTGGTGTGCATGTAAGGTCACACCAGTTTGTGTGAATGGCAGGGGATGGTAATTCTTTAATTTCATCAAAATCAAATCTCAAGGATATGCACAAACGTTTGCTATAGCTTGCATGGTAGCAGTGGACAATGCAGTCATCATTTCTTTAACTTTCTTCACAATCCTCAGAGGTGTGCATAGAAGGTTAGGATAGCGTATATTGAGGCTAAGGTCAGTATGGTCATTATTTCTGAAACTTTCCTCAGAAACCTCAGAGGTATGCACAAAGTTTGCTATAACATGCATAGAGCCATTGTATTGTTTAGGTTAGGAGATGCAAGTTGGACCAAGTTACTGTGATCATTATTTTTCACTTTCCTCACAAACATCACGTATGTATACAGGTGGCTATCCTTTGGAGACAGAGATAAGGAGCCATGTTGTTCATATACATCTGGCAATAACAGCTTGAAATATTTTATTGTGTTCTATTTGTTCTCTGTTTCATCCTAATGCTGCATCATAGTGGTGCACAGAAGGTGGCTGTCTTTTGGAGGTAAGAGTGAGGGGGCATGCTGTACATATATTTGACAGCAACCACTTGAAGTATATAACTGTGGGCAATTCTACCTTGACTTTCATTTCCCCAATCTAAGATTAGAGAGATTCATAGATGGTGACTATTTTCTTTTTTTGGGTGGGTACGGAGACAGGCAGTATTCTGAGACATGATGTATCCTTGCAAGCCACCATCTTCTCAGTTTATTGTGAGCTGCTGTTTTTTCAGTCACAATTTATTTATTTCTTGAATGAAAAAAACATACAATATCTTTCCTTATTCATGTTTTTGTTTAGTCTGTCATTGCATCAAAAGACTGAAAAAAGGCTCTAAAATGCACAATGAGCAGCTGGAACCCCATGGCTTCTGGGATCCTAGTGGCCATGAGACCTCTGGAATATTTCACCCAAAGTTATTAGACTGTCGTCTTAGCCTGTAAGAGAATATTAAAAGGATGCAGGAAAAAGATGGAGAGTAGGACAGAAGATGATTCAAGGCAGGAAACAGTAATCTGGATGCTGTGCTAAGGCTGGGAAGGGAGGTAGTTGGGGAGTGTGTGTGTGTGTGTGTGTGTGTGTGTGTGTGTGTGCTAAGGCTGGGAAGGGAGGTAGTTGGGGAGTGTGTGTGTGTGCTAGGGCTGGGAAGGGAGGTAGTTGGGGAGTGTGTGTTTGTGTGTGTGCTAAGGCTGGGAAGGGAGGTAGTTGGGGAGTGTGTGTGTGTGTGTGTGTGTGTGTGTGTGTGTGTTTGTGTGTGTGCTAAGGCTGGGAAGGGAGGTAGTTGGGGAGTGTGTGTGCTAAGGCTGGGAATGGAGGTAGTTGGGGAGTGTGTGTGCTAAGGCTGGGAATGGAGGTAGTTGGGGAGTGTGTGTGCTAAGGCTGGGAAGGGAGGAGTGTGTGTGTGTGTGTGTGTGTGTGTGTGTGTGCTAAGGCTGGGAAGGGAGGTAGTTGGGGAGTGTGTGTGTGTGTGTGTGTGTGTGTGTGTGTGTGTGTTTGTGTGTGTGCTAAGGCTGGGAAGGGAGGTAGTTGGGGAGTGTGTGTGCTAAGGCTGGGAATGGAGGTAGTTGGGGAGTGTGTGTGCTAAGGCTGGAAAGGGAGGAGTTTGTGTGTGTGTGTGTGTGTGTGTGTGTGTGTGCTAAGGCTGGGAAGGGAGGAGTGAGGAGGTAGGTGTGTGTGTGTGTGTGTGTGTGTGCTAAGGCTGGGAAGGGAGGTAGTTAGGGAGTGTGTGTGCTAAGGCTGGGAATGGAGGTAGTTGGGGAGTGTGTGTGTGTGTGTGCGTGTGTGTGTGCTAAGGCTGGAAAGGGAGGAGTGAGGTAGATGTGTGTGTGTGTGTGTGTGTGTGTGTGTGCTAAGGCTGGGAAGGGAGGAGTTTGTGTGTGTGTGTGCTAAGGCTGGGAAGGGAGGAGTGAGATAGGTGTGTGTGTATTTAGGGAAGCAATGGGCAGCAGGGTGCAGCATGGAGAGTTTCACTTAGGGTGACATTGCACCCAAGCCTATCCTGACTTCAGGAATTTGTCCATCCAAGCTGACTAGTCAATCATGTCATTCTCATTATGTGACCAAAAGTTTAGTTTTATTATCTGGTCTTCCAGTGCGCATAAATGTTTTCTGAAACAACACAGTTTAAAATAATTGATTTTTTGGCACACAGCCTTGCTTATAGTCCATCTCTCACAGCCATATGTTACTTCTAGGGGAAACTATAGCTTTTACTATATGAACCCTTGTTAACAATACAGCATTCTGTTTAAAATTTTACCCACATTTGCCATAATTTTCTTTCCAAAAAGCAAGCGTCTTTTAATTTCATGACTGCAATTACCATTGGCCAAGAAAAATAAAATGTGTTGCTGCCCCCACTTCTTTCCATCTATTTGCCAAAAACTGATAGGGCTAGATGGCATAACTATTTTTTTATGTTGAACACCAAGCCAGCTTTTGCACGTTCTACCTTCACCTTCATCAACAGGCTCTTCAATTCTTCCGCACTTTCAGCCAACAGAGAGGCATCATCTGTATATCTGGAGCTGGTAATATTCCTCCCAGCAATTCTGATTCAGCATCTGATTCATCAATCCCAGCATTTGCAAGATACAGTCAGAATATAAATTAAGTGTCATGACAATATACAGCTTTGGTCTCCTCCCTTCTCAGTCTTGAACCAGTCAGTTGTTTCTATTCCTCAGGAGGCAGATAAGATCAGATGGTGTCCCCCATTTGTATTAAGAACTTGCCACAGTCTCTTATAGTTCACATAAAAGCTTTAAACTTGCCAAAACAGCAGAAATAAATATTTTTGTGGAACTCCATTGCTTTCTTTGTTATCCAATTGATGTTAATTTGATTTCTAGTGCCTGTGCCTCTTCTAAAACCATTTTCTGCATATGACAGTTCTTGGTCCATGTTTTGATGAAGCCTAGTTTGCACAACCTTTTTCTATCACCATTATTAATTAATTTGTCTATAACATCTTTTTGTATAGTTCCAGTTCACACCCATACTGCCTTATGGCATCCAGAACTTATTTGGGTCTGGCTTTAACTAACTAAGAGGCTTAACAGCTAATAGTAGACAGTATTAGAAAGGGGAAAGAAATTATTAACACACCATGACACTAACATTGCTAGTCTAGAATATCCTGCAGTGAAGAAACAAATCTGTGCTTGCCACGTTATTCATATTTTCATAACTGAGACCTACATTTTATTGACATGTATGATGTCATACACCAGTGTGGGAGACATGGCAATTCACTGTCCGTGCTGGTTTATATCACAGTATACTGGAAATATTGCTAGTCATTTGTTAGTAATTATGAAAATAAGCAATATTTGCTTATGTAGTTAACACTTCAAAAAACAAGTGACTTACAAACTGTTGCATGTCATCAGGTGAAACCCTAGATATTGTTGCAGAAAATTGCCTTTGATATTTATACTATAAGTTGCACATCTTGAGAGACATCCAATACTATCTGTATTACTAATTATAAACGGTTCCCCTTCACAACATCGAATGGATGGAAGCTCGAAATTCATAATCTGGAGACCAGAACCTCGAACTTCCATTCACTTGAAATTGTGAATGGGACCATTAGGTTTAAAAAAATAAAAAGTTAACTTACCTTATTGCAGGGGGCCAGGCCCACCTGTACCCTAGCAGTTTAAATGTGAATGTTCCGTGACCGCACTGTAGCGGAGGAATGGAAAATCTTCCGTTTTGCGCCTACGCGTATAGCGCGGAATGGGAGATTTCCCTTTCCTTCACTATAATCCGATCTCAGAGTAGGTATATTTAAGTCGGGTGGTGTGTGGGGCACAGCCTCCCATGTGGGGGGTGCAGGGGGGCTAAGACCCCTGTGAAAACATTTGAAAGGTGTTCATTGTTTTTCTTTTGTTCCTTTCATATGTTCCAGCTTCTCTAAATTCGAGATTCTGGTTTCGAGTTTATGACTTTCGAGTTTAGAGAAATTCGATCATATGAAGAGGAACTGATTAAAAATATGTTTTCATATCTCTTAAAATATGTCAATAAGCATGTACTTATAGAGGAATTTATTGTAGTCTTACAATATATGAGTAAGTTGTATAGTTTTCAAGATATGAAAATTTGTGAAAGTTTAGAAAAAATATAATTTGGGACTTGTCTGTATTCTGATATATTACAGCATTTATGAAAAAGAATAACACTGTACTATTATCACTGTAAGAATATCTCTTACTAATAACATTGCTGTATGTACAGCTTTAATAACTTTTATTCTTCACATAATTTACATTTGTTTATTTTATGCTTTTTTAAGTTTGTTTTTCAGAAAACGCACTGGAATGCAAGATATATGAAGGATGACAGCGGTGTGACATTCCAAATCACATAGGTGTTAATGAGATACATTATTACTTAAGACGCGGGCACATATTAAAAGAAAAGAAAACAAACCATATTAACATTTTTCATGAAAAAACATTACATAGCTGTTTTCTTTCTTTATAACAACAGTCATTCACTACAACATTACATAAATCACTCGTTAATCCCTGCCTTAACCCATTCTCCTCCTGCTGAATTTATTTATATTTGTTGACCGGGAGTGTCTGACTGGACGTAGGTCCATTTTCAGCAGAGGCCCGGGGAGAAAAGCTCCACAGTTAAAATGAACAGACAGTAGTTACATTGGATTAAATTGCGATTAACAATTTAACATTACTTACAACATATTTACAGATGAAGAACATAGTACATCAGTAGACAACTAGAATCTTTATCTGTGAAGTACATAACAGACATTAACAAATGTTACAATAAGAAGTTCCAGCTGTATAATAAGTACTAGGCTTATGAGCATCTGAGCTTGCTATAATCAAGGTAGTTAGTGGAGTGGAAAGAAAGGTAGTGGTTGGATGGGGTGGGTGATATTAGAGTGGGAGTTGCAAGGGCATAGCCAGCATGTTTTTAGGTGTGCTTTTAGTAAAGTTTTGAAGTGGGTGCATGATGGTACGGAGGTAATTGTGGGTGGGAGGGAGTTCCATAATTTGGCTATGGTGCAAGAGAATAGTGCTTCACCAGCAGAGTTATTGGCTTTAGTGATCTGCAAGTGATTTTTGTTGCTGGATCTTAGTGGTCTGTTGGTGCGATAGGGTTGGAGTAGAATCTGGATAGATGGGACATTTAGTGGATGGTTTACTAGTTTGTGGGCGAGTGAGAGTTGATACCATTGAAGGAGGTGAGGGAGTTCAAGCCAGTCCAGTTTAGCAAGTGAGAGAAAGTGGTGACTACAGTAGGATGCCACTGTGGTGAATTTGGCAATTTTGTTGTAGCAGGTCTCTAGCTTGTTTAGATTGCATTTCTTTAGGCTGGTATATAGTGGAGAGGCATAAAGTAGGGTGGAGATAAGGTGGGAATTTGCTACTGAAATCTTTGGTGAGAAGTTGCTTATTTCTGTGTAATGCTCCTAGTTTTTTGTGGACTTTTTTTATGGTCATGGATATGTGAATGTCAAATTTTAGTTTACTGTCTATTTCCACTCCTAGCAATTTGGTGTGTTCAGTTGGGTATATAGTGGTGTTGTCTTTTGCTGTGATGTTAAAGTGAGAGTTGTTTTGAGTATGTTTGGTGGGTTGGAAGATGAGTAGTTTAATTTTGTTTGGGTTGAGTATTAATTGGGCATCGGATAACCAAGTTTCAAAAGAGGAAAAGGCTTCCTGTGTGAATTTTTGCAGTTTGGGCAGGGACTGGGCTGAGCAGATGATGGTTGAGTCATCTGCATATTGTATGAGTGTGCCATGTTTGGTGGCAGTGGCTAGATTATTGGTGGAAACAGAGAAGGGTAGGGATCCAAGGATGGATCCTTGGGGAACCCCTATGGAGACAGGTAGTTGGGGAGATATGTCATTCTGCCATACAACGGATTGTTGGCAGTCAGACAGGTAACTCTGAAACCAGTTGGTGACTGATTGAGAGAAGGATAGGTTATTGAGGACAGAGATAAGTTGCTTGTGTGGGACCATGTCAAATGCTTTAGATAGGTCTAGGAAAGTAGCAGAGGAGAGATAGCCATTGTTTTTATGCTGAGGGATAGTGTTAGTAAAGGAGAGTAAGGCAGTGGTGGTGCTATGGTTTGGTCAGAAACCATGCTGAGTATTGGGAAGGAGGTTGTTAGTAAGGAGGTAGTCTGAGACCCAAGAGTGTATGCATCTCTCTAGTATTTTGGAGAGTGAAGACAGAATAGCTATGGGGTGGTAATTAGTTAGTTCTGTGGAGGGTCTACCTTTGTGGAGGGGAATTATATGTGATAGTTTCCATAGTGTGGGGACGTAACTTTCTGACAGAGATCGGTTAATCAAAATGGATACTGGGTAGGCCAGAGCATCAGCTGCGATTTGTAGGTATTCACTTGGGAGGTTGTCTGCTGCTAATTTGGTGGGCTTAAGTTTAGTTAAGAGTTTTTTTATGTTGGAGGTAGGTACAGGAGAAAAAGAGAAGGCAGTGGGGAGATTACTAGTTGAAGGAGTGAGGGATGTTAGGAGGAGGGTTACTGACTTTACCTGGGTGGAGGATGGAGTTTATGGAGGACCAGAATTGTTTGGGGCTGTGTTGTGAGGAGTCTAGGGCAGACTGGTAGTATTGGAATTTGTCCTGTTTTATTAGCTTTTTGACTCTATTGCGTAGTTCTAGGAATTTCTGCCTAGTTGAGGGGGTTTTGGTTTTGCACCAGTGCTCCCAGGCTTTATCCCTGTTTTTCATTTCTGACTTAGTGGTTTTCTGTAGCCATGGGGAGGGTTGTGCTTTGGTTCTGGAAAGTCTTATGAGGGCATGGTAATTAAGGATGCTCAGGAAGGTAGTATTAAAAAAATTCAACTGCGTCATCAAGACTGAGGTACTTTAGAGGATGCCAGTTACATTCTTTGAGAGATGAGATGAATGTGAGTGGGTTAAAGTTTAGTTTTTTTACGTATTTGACGGTAGATCACAGGTTAGCTTGGTATAGGTATTTTCTGAGTAGGAATGTTGGGGAGTGATCACTGAGGCTATCTGATAAGCAGCCTGTTATATATAACTCGGGGCTTTTACTGACTAGTATCCAATCCAGGGTAGTGTGCTTGCTGGAGTTTTTATTTATCCTGGTTGGCGACTGGACTAGTTGGGTGAAGCCATGAAGGCTTACATGATGGGTTGGATGGCTGCAAGAACAGGATTGCCAGTCAATATTGAAATCACCTAAAAAAGTTTCTTGGGGGAGATGGTGGGTAGACCAGCTGAGGAGGTTTTCTAGTGGAGGGATGTTTTGGCCAGGTGGGAAGTAGCATCCAATTATGTTGATGGTTTTGTTTTGGTTTATTTTGAGGTTGGTATATATTACTTCTTCATTGCCTATTTGTGGAGCTGATGATTTTAAGATCTGGATGTTTAGATGCTGTTTAAATATTATAGCTACACTGCCTCCTTTCTTGTTTAGCCGGTCTACTCTTAGTATGCCATAACCTGTAGAGAGTATTTGCTCACTGGTAATGTGAGGTTTTAGCCAATATTACTCTCCATATATTGATGTTCTTCATATTGGTCACTGCTGCAGTAGCCTTAGCTGTATGGCTTATATCCTCCTGCTGCTGCAGTAGCCTTAACTATGTGGGTTATATCCTGCTGCTGCAGTAGCCTTAGCTGTATGGGTTATATCCTGCTGCTGCAGTAGCCTTAGCTGTGTGGGTTATATCCTGCTGCTGCAGAAGCCTTAGCTGTATAGGTTATATCCTGCTGCTGCAGTAGTCTTAGCTGTATGGGTTATATCCTGCTGCTGCAGGAGCCTTAGCTGCATGGGTTATATCCTGCTACTGCAGTAGCCTTAGCTATGTGGGTTATATCCTACTACTGCAGTAGCCTTAGCTATATGGGTTATATCCTGCTGCTGCAGTAGCCTTAGCTATATGGGTTATATCCTGCTGCTGCAGTAGCCTTAGCTATATGGGTTATATCCTGCTGCTGCAGTAGCCTTAGCTATATGGGTTATATCCTGCTGCTGCAGTAGCCTTAGCTATATGGGTTATATCCTGCTGCTGCAGTAGCCTTAGCTATATGGGTTATATCCTGCTGCTGCAGTAGCCTTAGCTATGTGGGTTATATCCTGCTGTTGCAGTAGCCTTAGCTATGTGGGTTATATCCTACTACTGCAGTAGCCTTAGCTGTGTGGGTTATATCCTGCTGCTGCAGTAGCCTTAGCTATATGGGTTATATCCTGCTGCTGCGGTAGCCTTAGCTATATGGGTTATATCCTGCTGCTGTGGTAGCCTTAGCTATATGGGTTATATCCTGCTACTGCGGTAGCCTTAGCTATATGGGCTATATCCTGCTGCTGCGGTAGCCTTAGCTTTATGGGTTATATCCTGCTGTTGCAGTAGCCTTAGCTATATGGGTTATATCCTGCTGCTGCAGTAGCCTTAGCTATATGGGCTATATCCTGCTGCTGCAGTAGCCTTAGCTATACGGGTTATATCCTGCTGCTGCAGTAGCCTTAGCTATATGGGTTATATCCTGCTACTGCAGTAGCCTTAGCTATATGGGTTATATCCTGCTGCTGCAGTAGCCTTAGCTATATGGGTTATATCCTGCTGCTGCAAGTAGCCTTAGCTATATGGGTTATATCCTGCTACTGCAGTAGCCTTAGCTATATGCGTTATATCCTGCATAGGATATAACAGCTGGTCAGTCTCCAAAGCTTTAGTGTACCTTCCACATGCCTAAACTGTCAAGAAGCTAGAGCTGAGCTGAGCTGACTAAACGACACATTTGGGTGTGAAGCCCATCAGAGCTTACCTGGCACTGGAGTATGCTCCTCTGAGTCTTTGAGGATGGATGGTTGACTTGTGCTTTCCTTTGCTGGGCAGATAAGTTCCCTTTGATGAAAAAAACCTTCCATTTTCTTATATTTACTGATATTTTATTACTTTTAAGATATGATTGTTGTGCTTTAATGGACTATCTTGAGACTGTAATATACTTTTAAATGGAACAGTCATTTTTTTGCTGTCAGTTTAATAGTGCAAACTAAATGAATATATATTTTCTGTGGAAAATTTGTTTATTTTTCTACTGTGGCCTGCCATAGTGTTTGAAAGTGTGTTTCACAGTTTTTTCTGTTAAAAAATTAGCTTTTGAGGACTAGTAGTTTTACCAGGATTTGCTGCTAGTATTCCTTCATGGGAAAGAGGCACCATTTTCAGCTTGACCATGGAACAAATTGCCAGCCTCACAATCAGGCCTTCTTCCAGCCACAGAAAGAAAAAGTTAAGCAAACAGTTTTTGCCATCATAGCAGGCCTCTGCCACAGGTGGGTGACTTTGTTGTGTCCATTTGTTGTACCTCTGACCACTCTTTAACCCTGGATCCCAATTGATAGTGCCCAAATTCAGAATGATGTCACTTTACAATCTTTTTCTTCTTCTTCCTCTTTCAAGTTTCTTGGTAAACCTAGACATAAAAGGTGCTTGTCATCATACCGCTAGTAATCCAGACTTCAGGTGCTTTAAGGTTTTGTGTGTCTGGATCACATTATCAGTTCTCTGCCTTACCCTTTGCACTATCCCCTGCACCGATTGCAGGCTACAGGGTATCCACTTTTTTCATACTTAGAAGACTTGCTCATCTTTGCAGAATCTTTTTCAAAATGTCAGGAATCTATCTCTTGGGTGAGATCTTTTGCACAAACTGGGATTCCAAGAGAACATTCAAAAGACTTTCTCGACTCCTTCCAACAGAATTGTGGTCTTGGGATGCCAACTAGTCACCTCAGTTCAAGGAGCTTTTCTTGCACAGAAAAATAAATTTTTATTTATATCTATTTCAAAGGTTTTCCACTCAGACTTCTGTCACTGTGAGCCAGTACCTCAGTATTTTGGGTCTCATAGCATATATGATTCTCATGATACCTCTGGTATCTGAAATCTCTCCAGTCCCAGCATCAACACCCTTCATATTTTCAGACTCCAGTACTGGGGTTTGTCAGAAGAAAAATCTTTTGGTGGAGACAACAGATATCTTTAAATCTAGGTCTTTGTTTCGCTCTCCCCGCTCCAAAGCAGTCAGTCACCACAGACACTTTGGACTTGGTTTGGGGAGCAGTTTTAGGAAGGATAAAAGGGCAGGAAGTGTGGGGCACCAAGGACTGATGCAAGCACATAAATATCAAGTAGATGCTTGCCCTGATTAATGCATTCCATTCAACTCTCTGAACCATCTTTCGTCTCTGTGACCTCTTCAAACGGTTACAGACAATACCACAGTCACTATACAAGAGGGAGCCAGGTCACACCTCCTTTGCAGAATAACCATGTTAGCTTAGGATATAGCCTCACAGTACAATCTTATCCTACATGCATCCTACATTCTGTCAGAGCAAAACTCTGTGGCAGACAAGCTGAGCAGGACAAGGGAAGACCCCAGCAAATAGAAACTAGATCATGGGGTCTTATAAAATTGGATCAGTCTGTGGGGAGTTCATCAGGTAGACCTCTTTGCCTTCTCTCTGAACAATCAACTGGCAACATTCTGTTACAGGACTCCATGCAAGAAGGCCTGGAAGTTGGATGCCTTTTCTATGGACAGAAATATCCCTGCATGCTTTTCCACCCTCTCCATTGCTATCCAGGGTACTTTTGAAGATTCAAAAAGAATCTTTCAGGATCAGTGTGGTGACTTCCCTTCTGGCCCACCCAACTGTGGTTCTCCATTCTTTTGGAAATGGCCAGGGGCAATTACCACAAGCTTCCTCACAGAGTGGATGTACTCGCACAAGAACAGGAATGTTTACTACATCTCAATATCAATCATCTTCAAATGAATGCCTAGATGATGGGGTATTAATTCATTTCAGACACCTGTTTTTTGAGGGCATGCAGCAAGTACTAAACAAGGCAAGAAAGCCTGCTACTAGAAACTCATACATTAGCAAATGGAAAATGTTTTCTAGTAGGTGTCAGCAACATAAACATCACCCATTCAGCACTGGTTGTTTTCTTGTTTTTATATTATTTGTGCGAGTTACTATCCTATGGCCTTTCTTATTATTCTTTCAAGGTTCATTTATCAGCCATTTCAGCATGTCTGCCTATGGATCTTCTTCTTTCATGGCAGTCTAAAGTCAAAATTTTCTTGAAAGGGGTTTTGCAAGTAAACAGGTGGCCCCACCTTGTGATATTAATTTTGTGTAAGAGAAGCTAACACTTGTGCCATTTGTACCAGCTAATTTGGCTGACTTGAGGTTCTTAACATGGAAAGCAGTTTTACTAATTGCTCTGACTTCTGAGTTGCAAGCTCTTATGGTGAATCAACCCTACCTCATTTTCCACAGAGACAGGGTTTCAGAACTAATCACTCTTTTATGCCTAAAGTGGTATCCAGGTTTACTTTAAACCAAATTATCCATCTCCCAGTTTTCTTTCCTGAACCTAAAAATGAGGAGAAAGGATACTCCATACCTTGGATGTCCACAGACAACTCAGGCACTATCCTGACAGAAGTAAATCTTTCAGATCTTTTGATCAATTGCTCATTTCTTGTGAAGATAAGAAGGGACAACCTGAGTTAAAACAGACCGTTTCCAAATGGTTTGATGATATACTCTGATAAAGTTGAATCAAGCCGAAGCGCTAGAGAATAACGTTTTCTGGATTTGTTTTATTAAATACACTACTGAATTGCACCGTGACTGGCTTGCAGTTTGTGGTTCATCATATTATCATGCATTGAGAAGTGGTTTACATATGTATCCAAATGGTTGCCTAAGGATGCTACCTGTTGTTATACTCATTATGACAAATCTATTTCAGGCAGAGTCATGACCGGCTTTACCAGGGCCTTGGTTTAATTTATGGCTTTTTGGAAAGGTTTGGATTCTATAAGTATTCTAGAAGCTAATACTTGGTCCTCTCTACCTACTTTAACAAAGCACTATGAGCTTGATTCCTTCAATATGTCTAGATCATATTTTGCTAGGACCGTTCTTCAAGGGTTTCTGGACCCTTTTTCTCCCCCTCCTCCCAAATATAGTGAGTTATGGTAATCTACCCATATAGCTAAGGCTACTGCAGCAGTGATCAATATGAAGAACATATTACAGTCGTGTAAGTAAACCTACCATAACAGTAATTGTTTGAATGATCACTGCTGCAGTAGCCATGCCCCCCTCCAGCTCTCTTGTTTTTTGGTGCGTTTTTATTCCTGTGTATATTTATTTTTTTGTTATTCTTAGCACTCTCCTTTCAGAGCTCAACCTCCCTCTCTCTGCTGGCAGGAAAGTGCCAAAGGGCTTTGCGTCCAAACTTGTCTTTCAGTCAATGCAGCTCAAGCAGCTTCATAGTTTGGGCATGTGTAAGGGGCCCTAAAGTTTTGGAAGCTGACTGGCTTTTACATCTTTGGCAGGATATAACCCATGGAGCCAAGGCTACTGCAGCAGTAATAATTCGAACATCTACTGTTATGGTAAGTTCAACATACACAACTGTACTTTTCCACAAATTCAGTTTATTTCTATGTAATTTGTTCTTTCACTTTTCTGAACATCCCACTTCCAGTTCTTTTATGTCCTAAACAATTGTTGGCACTTCAGTTACAGTTGCATTAGATTTTGATTTCCATTTTCTAATAATTGCTTTTTTGGCAACCAATACCATTAAACTTAATAAGACCTTACTATGTCTAGGCAATTCAAATCCAGTGTGCTAGCTCAAAATAATCATTTCCTTAGTTACAGCCATTTGCTCCCCACAATGTCTGTAACCCAGTATAATGTGGGAAAGTTTAAAAATCTGTCAAATGATGACACTCCCAAAAAATATGTTCCCAGTTACCTCTCCATTCCTCATCACATCTCCAGCATTTGCTATCTATCTGATGAAAAATTATTTAAAGTCTTCTTGGGATAAAAAGATACCTATGCAAACACTTCCATGCAAAAACCCTAAATCCCCTGGATTTTGTTGCATACTTGGAGGTCATACACGTCCTTTGACTGATCCTTTGTTAACTGCTTTTCCAGTCTCTCTTCCCAAACTTTTCTAACCTACAGTGACACCCCTGCACTGGCCCAGTAATCAAGGAGCCTCAATCCTCACCACTGGCAACAGTGAGGTTCATACACAATGGGAGGATGAGAAGTACACACATAGTAAAGTACAATTTCCCTTAAGAGTACACAGAGATCACAGTCAGTCTGGGGGCTAGTTTCTCCCTCTTTCTCCAGATTTCTAATAATATTCCCCACTGGCACAGCTATAGGGTTAAGATCTCAGCCGAGTGGCCAAGCTAAGACCTCGAGCACCCTCTCTGTCCAACGAGTGGTTCATTTCCCTGCCCAAGTTGCTGACACACACACACACTTTGAGATTTGATTTATATACAAACACACACGCACACACACACACACACACACCAGGGGTAAGGCTGTCACAGGTTTACTAGCTATGCCCCCTTCTGCCCAGACTATAAGTTAGTTATCACTGCCACCAACCCCTACTTATCAGGTACTATAAAGGCCCTTACAAAGGGTGACCAATCTTATGTAATGTTACTATTATCCAAATTGTAAGTCTAAGGCTATTTAGGAGTGGCCTATACAGTGTCACCAAATACATATGCAAGTACTCTAAGAACTGAAATATGTCTTACAAATATCAGCCACAAAGACAGGTTTAAATATATTTAATAATAAATAATAAAAGAACAAGACAATACTAAATCAACACAGTTAATTCAGAGTTCAGTATCAAAGAAAATATTTTAAAAACAACATTGCAGAACAGTCTCAAATAAATACAGAAAATATCTAAACTTATCTTTACGATATTCCTAGCTATATCTAAAAGAATTTACTGTACCCTAGTTACTTACTATTAGCAAAGCAAGTGCAGATGATGGTGATGATGGATGTTTCTAGATCCAAGGCAAGATACAAAACGCACAGTCTCCCTCTACAAGAGAGTTCTTAAATTAATATCACATATTACTGCTGGGTTAGCCTGGATGACATCACTCTGTCACCTGCCTTCAGTTTGCAGGCTAACAGAAACTAACATAATTTTAACATCTCTCTAAGAAGTGCAGCTGCTAGGAATTTACAGAGCAATAAAACACTTTACATTTTAACCATAGTAAATACGTCTTTCCAAGACAAGAGAAAAAACTTATAGCTCTAGACATCCTGTCTTCTTGCTGTATTAACTAACTTTCATAGCACATTGTGAAGCATTTAATTTCAACTTATTTTCTTGAAGTTTTGAAAGTTAATCTTCTATGTTCCAGCAGGGTATGCTGTGGTTACATTCTTGAACAGTTATGTATAAATCATATCAATATTCACAAACTACAGAATTATTTACAAAATTCCAGATAGCTGGGCTGGCAGTGTCACACATACTCTGATTGGTTCTGATAGTTATCACGTAATTTTTATATGCTCTAGCAATTCTCCCTTTTTTAACAACAGTTTCTGTTCTAGACCCAACTGAAAACTCTACCAGAGCAGGCCTTTCAGTGAGGACTCCCCTACCCCTTTCTCTTTGCCTGCACTCTGATATCAATCCCTGCTAGTTAAGACAATCTCTAATTCTCAGTTTAAACTTCTGCTTCTACTCATCTCACACTATTAACTTCTCCTCTCTAGTTATTTGCTCCCAAGTACCTTGGTTCCTTTGCCAGTTTTCTCCAGTAAATTCAGGCTACCTCTTGCCTATTTTCTGTACCCTTACTGCAGTCTTGCCTATTGGCAAAATATCTATAGATTGTTTGAAGTCCTACCAAGTGTGCTAAGGATATTGCAGCAATTTTGAAAGTATTCAGAATTAAATTGCTATAAAGCAAAGACAATGGAAGACGATATTTACAGAGCAGTGGTAGAAACGGATATTGGTAACTATGGTAAGTTGCAAGAGAAATCTGAAAGAGGTTATATCGGTTTCAGAAAAAAAGAAGAGAAAATCACAGACATTACTGTAAAGCAAAGGTTTAAAATAGACACTCTAGCAAGCATAACTAAAGCAGTTACTGTTAACAATTCTTCAATTAAATGTATCTGATAAGCAGTGGTGAATGGTGACTTCAAAGCATGGGGAAGGCGTTGTAAGATACAAGTGGAATGGGTGGTGCTAACTGGGATGGGGAAGGTCAGGCAGCTCAACTGTGATCAAGCAGCAGCTGAGGTCACTCATTCTCATCTGCAGCCTGCCCTAATACTCATTCATGGCATCCAAGTTATTGATTATATACACCTCAGATGTCCAATTGCAATCAACAAGGCCAGCTGGATATGAAATGAAGTCCTAGTCAAAGACTTCACAATGTCACCCTGATTAATTCTTTCTTGCTTTTTTCACAGCTTGCCTTACACCTTAGGCCTTTCCTCTAACCTTTCAGTATTCTAACTTGCACAGACTGCACTGCACTGCAGAAACTGTGGAGGAGGTAACTGAATTAAGCCACAGGTCTGGGGCTGCTAGGCTCCCAGAAGCTATGGGGAATGTAATGCTCTAAGGTGAATTTTACATATTTTCTACCTCTTCTTGTAAGCAGATGGGTCTTGTTAGATTTATAGTTTCTAATCTTCACTTGGGCTCACTCCGCTCCTCCACCCTACCCCTATTTCCACCCACCCCTCTTTCATTACATTTATACTCTGCTAGACACTCCCCCTCGCTCATTATCCAATCATCCTCCCCCACTTCCTCAATACCTCCCCTCTAACAGTCTTCACTCCTTTCCCTAACATTACTTTGTCATAATGTCTCCCTTCCTTCAAGGAACAATACTTGTATTCCTTCTCTCCTTATTTCTACTGCTTCTAGCACAAGGAACAGCACTAACCCCAAACTCATCACCTACCAAGACAAACTACTCAACATACATGTTCTGCTTATTATTCCTATTCCAACATTAGCCCTATCCTATATTACACAACTCCTCTCCTCTGTGCCAAAACTCACACTCTCGCCAACTACTCCTTACATTATAAATCCAAGACTTAATACGACTGCCCTCTCTATATAATATCTACGCTCTCACATTTCATTCTCTACAGTACCCTTTCTTCCCTCATCTGTTATGGTGACATCCAACCTAATCCTGGGCCCTCAACCACTCTCTTCTCTTCAAAACCTAACTCCTCTAAGAGTTCAAAACTCTTCACATAACTACTCTAAACTTTCAACGTATCTTTAGTAAAACCTCTGAGTTACATGCCTTGCTCTCTCAAAATAATACTAATATCCTAGCTGCTACAGAAACTTGGCTAAAACCCACTATACAGGACTCTGACTTTCTCCCAACTAACCTCAGTGTAATTAGGGCAGATAGACATAATACAAAATAGGTGGTTTTGCCATCATCTACCCCAATACCCTCAATATCTCACCATTTACAGACTCTATTCCTCAATTCCAAAAAGGTGAGATTCTGATCTCTTTTCTGGAAATCAACTGCTCTAAAACATTTTGTATTATTGCCCGTTACATCCCCCTGGAAATAACATACCATTATTAGAAGATGTTTTGTCTTGGATTTCCCATACTATAAAAAATAAACAATTATCCTTGGCAACATAAACATTGATTGCACTTCCCCATCCTCCAGCATAAATCTATTTCACTTTATCCAACTAATCTCTACCACTACTAAGTACAACAATAAAACCAATGAAGGATCCCATCTTAGACTGGATCCTGGTTTCAGACCCCTCTAAATACATAACTTCTGGCACCATGTCCGACTCCATTAGTGACCACCTCCCTGCCTATGCTATCAGAGCTTGCTCATCCTTCTGAAAAGTCTACATCAAACTTGTCCAAAACTCAAAATGTAGCCCCCATACATTTAATAGCATACTAAACAGCATTAACTGAAATAGTCTTAAAACTTCCATTGGATGCTGCCCTCTCTACTTTAATGACTCTTTTCTAAAAATCATGGATAGCCTAGCTCCTACCAGAACCAAATGAATCAAAATCAACCATGCCCTCTGGTTAACAAAAAACATCAAAGAAATCATGACTAATGGGGACAAAGCTTGGAAACTCTGGCTTAAATCTAAAAATCCTTCCAACCACATTAATTACAAATGGCGCCGAAACCAAGCTAAAAAACTCAGCCCTAAAGACAAGCAACAATACTTCTGGAATTTACAAATAGAAAGAAATAACACCAAAATGTTCGGGTCTTCCATCAATAATCTCTTAAATCCCAGCACCAAAACCAATCCCAGCACCAAAACCAATCCCTGCCCACATCCCGACATGCCTCCTGAATAAATAGCCAGCACCTTTAACTCCTACTTTATTGATATTATTGCTATTATTGCTATATTACTGCTTCTTTTTCTTTACTTCTCCCAAATAATTGTAGTCCTACACCCTAGTCTCCTCCCCCTTTGCAACACATATTACCTCAGAATCTCTCCAATACCTCACTTACCTTATATGATCCCTCTCCAAGCTCTTAACACCCCTTGTCTAAACTGCACACAGCAATCTTCCAAACCAGAATTTAAACTCTTTCCCATCCCTACTTTCAACATAAAAAAACTCCTGAATTTAAAGCCCTGCTCAAATTCAGCCAATAGAATTCCTGCCAAATTTCTTAATATCTCTGAAGCAGTGGCCTACCTTATTAACATTATTATTAACAGGCCTATCCAAGAATCCTACATCCCTTGCCTCTGGAAAAAAAAATCATCCTGCCACTTCATAAAGGTTGCCCATCAACCGATATCTCTAATTTCTGACCCATTGCTATACTTTCCCCCATCTCTAAAATCCTAGAAAAATGTATGCAAAAACAACTCATACACTACCTTCTAAACAACAAAATCATCTCCCCAGCACAGCATGGGTTCCACCCACATCACAGCACTTCCACTGCACTAATATCCTTCTTAGACATGGTCAACAAAGCCAGAGACTTGGGTCACATTGTATCAGCCCTTTTCTTGGACCTGTCAAAAGCATTCAATACCATCTCTCACTCTAGCCTCCTCTCCAAATGCTCCTGTATACTATCCTCCCAGTCATTACATTGGTTCAAAAGCTCTGTCTCTCCAAGACAGAGCATGCTGTTAAATGCCAGAAATCTATTTCCCCTTACCTTCACAACCCTACAGGTGTACCCCAAGGCTCAATTTTAGGCCCTCTTCTGTTTAACATTTTTATCAACAACCTCCACCAAGCTATCCTACATGGCTCCCTAGTCCAGTATGCAAATGACTCCACTATAGTTTGCTCTGCTCCTAACACAAATATATTACAGCAAACTACCCAGGCAGTATTTTCCAAAGTGGAAAACTTGGCTTCACAAAAATCATCTTTCTTTAAAAGCCAAAAAAAAAAACTACTGATCTTTACTCCCAAAAGAAATACACCTATCAACAAAGCTGACCTCAATATATTCCCTTTTAACTCTATCATAATTGAGCTAGTAACCCATACTAAGTTGTTAGTGGTAATAATTGAAAACCTTAAATTCGATCTGTACACCCAAAATAATATAAATAAGACTAAGAAAAACTTAGATTACCCTACAGACACAATAAGTTTCTTTCCCTACCAACTAAAGAAGTATTAGCATTATCTTATCTGTTATCCTCTCTAACCTATGGTGTACCTTTACTAACCCACCCACAGTCTTCCCTGAAAACAAAACTAGAAACTTGCTACAGTCACCATTCTACTCATCATTGTATTGCCCTAAGAAAATTACAATGGTTAGAAATCTCCCACTACCTATTACTCTTTCAGCTCACTACTACACATAAATGTATTCATAAACTACAGGACTAACCTGCCCTTAACTCCCTACTTACCCTTTATAACCCCAGTAGCCACTGCAATCTGAACACCAACATCTGCTTCAAATTCATAAACCCAAATTACCTACAGGTGAGTTATTACACTCTTGGATCATTGCCAGGATATGGAATAACCTACCTACATTTATCCCCATTGAACAAAGCCCCTCTAACCTCAAAACTGCACTGTACAGCCATCTCATATTTAACTGGACATGTAACTGTTCAATTGCTTCCTTTGCCATTACTTAACTCCACCAACCAAACCTAAATCTGTGCTTGTTCAAGTTCCTGCTTCAACTACCGTTTTCATAATAAACCATAATGAACTCTTAATTACTTAATTCTTCCTCCTGCTTTCTCTAAACTCTCTAACCACTTCCCAGTCTTCTTGCCCTCCTTCCATTTCCTTCTACTTCTATCTTCTTCTTTCTCTCTTTTTCCACTGTCCATCCTTACTTCCCTCATCTTCCTCTTTTCTTTCCACATACCCTCTCCCCATATATATAAGTTACTTCTCTTATGTCTTTCTCTCTACTCATATGTCTTATTGTTTATTCTACACAACACCTAAATATACTTTCATTCCTTGGTGCTCATAACTGTACAACACTGAACAATCTTGTTTTGCCTAGTATTGTCATGTTGTTATCCTCTGTACTATGTTTATGTTTAATATTTGTTCTCAGTATAATGTTTTATCATTTTATCTACTTTACATGAATTTCTGATAATTTCTTCATATAATTCTCTGGATCTTTTGAAATTGAAACTTATTTTTGAAACCTTATGTAAGACTTATTGTAACCGTGGAACCTTTCTAACCAGGCCTCCACTGAAAATGGGCTTATTTTGGTCCAGTGGACGTTCCTGGTAAACAAATGCCATTAAATAAATAAATACCAGGCATAAATTAACAGAAGATACCCCCCCTTGACACATCTCCCACCCCAAGGAAGAAGAAAGCAGAAAATATCCCTTCATTTCCATTCCTGCTCAGTTGGCACTCCAGTGGCTAGCTGTTAAAAAATCCTGCCCAGCTGAGTCACAGCCCTCTAACCATAGATCTGGATATTGTAGGCAAGACAGGTCTGACTGCTACCATTGAAATCTATGCAATATTAATTGGAGAAAAACAAACCAAAATAAATGATCACAGAGCAATTGTCATTAAAAAAGATATTTTAAAGCAAGAAATGGAGGCAGCTACTCAGAGAGTGGAAAGGACACTGATGCAGCAAAGACAGTGAGTGCAGCCATCCAATGTGTATAGCAATCCACTACAAAGTGTCCAATTTGCATCTGTGACATTTAGAGAAATAGTTGGCTCATTTTTGTTACAGGTGGTGTCCCTAACCTGGCACCCCTCAACACAAAGTTGATGGGCTAAAAGGTCCCTCTTCCAACCTGGTGCTCCTCTCTTCTCTAAGGAGAAGTGCCAGGTCCCAACACTATAGAAGATGCGAGGAACTAAAATTAAAAGGCTCTGCTGATTGTGCGCCTAACACCTTGCACCTGGGGAACTTGCCCCCTTCACCTTGGTTGAATTATGCTTTTGGCGACATTATATTGTTGAAAACAGGCAAATGGACGTAAGAACTATCACATTAAATCATAATTTCTAGAAACATCTAAAAAAAAGAGGTGCATCTCAAGTCCATTTAAAATCAAGAGAAAAATGCCTCACTGGTAACATTGAATCTACTTGCTTGCCCAGTTCTATAGCATAGAGAGATAAAGTCCAGATTGTTATCCAGATTACTCCAGCTCAAATAGCTCAGGTAATGGTGGAGAAATGGTGGGAATGAGTGTCCAACAATTGCTCACGCATTCTAAGGAATGGGATGGTTACTTTGGTCAACTGCTCACCATCAGCAAGTGACAGTGTCATACCAGAATAACTATTCTCTGCATACATAAGTAAAATCAAGACTACTGATATTATGAATGTCTTAAAATAGAGTCTTAGCATGATTGTAATAAATAGGGTACATGCCCTGGGGGGCAACTACTAGGGGTGCCAATCTTTAAAAGAAACATGACAATTTACAAGTTGTCCACAAATAATTTCAGTGACCGCTTAATGACAGCTTGTAAACTGTCAAGCCTTGCTACCGTCTCTGTTCTTAAATCATCTTTACTGAATTACCATTCATGACATAGGCAAGCACACATTCATATAAATGAAAACAAAGCAAACTGACATATTCTCAGTTACAAACATTATATATAACATATAATCTTCTGTGTAGTAATTGCCACTCCATTACTCAGCTCGTTCAGTTCATGCCTTCCTTAGTTACACAAATTTGCTCACTCAGTATTTCTAAGAGAGTAGTCTGTAGGTAATTTATACAGCCTTACAACTCATTACACTCTGAAATATATTCCCAAGAGCCTCTTTCTTCCCCATCACACCTCCAACATTTGCAATCTACCTGAGAAAAAATGATTTGGTGTCTGCTTGGGGTATACCTATGTGAACACTTCCAAGCAAAAATCCTAAATCTTTTAGACTCTTTTTTTTTTTTTTCTTTTGCATATTTGGGAGCCATACATTTATCCTTTCATTGTTTCTTTGTGAATTGATTATCCACTCTCTTGAGCAATCTTTTCTAGCCTCCTGTGATTATTATAATCCTGCAATATTGTATATGCCCTATTAATTATCCCATTTTAACAGCAGCTTCAGTTCTAGGTTCAACTAAAAATTTCCAGTTTTTCTTGTTCAGCCATATTTTACAGGTGTGATTGATGCTTTGTAATCCCACATTTATTCATTAATTACCAAGCTGCTGTATTTCTTCCTGTTGATCTCCATATCTCCCAGCACCAGTCTCTGGTGCATTTTCAACATACTCTCAGTTTTTCTAGTCAACTTCTGTACTTTTCTCAGTCTCTCACGCATTTTTCTTTGGAACATTAGAAGAGGTTTCACAGGCAAAGTCTCTCTATGAGCTTCATTATCAGAAGAATAAACAGCAGCTTCCCCTTTTGTTTGATGGCTCACTTTTTGTTGGACAAACTTTTGTATTTCTTCAGCTGTTTTGCATCAAAATATGACTGATTCTTCAGGAAAAATTACTCTGAAGATAAGTGGATATAGCAGTTTGAATCTGACACTTGCCTCTTGATATTCCCAGATTGCTGGAATAAATGTCCTTCTCTTCTGCCTGGTGTACAATGTGTAATAATTTTCCACAAACTCTCTCTTGTCTCCAACTTTTAGTTCTTTGTCCTTCTGCCACAGTTTTGTCAAAATCAATGCTTTCTGCTGGTAGGATCACATCTTTAATAATACAGGTCTTGGGTGCTTTTTCATGACCATGTTTGGAGCGTACAATGTTTCCTTTCACTTAACTCCTTCTATGGAATACCAGTCCAGTTGCTTATTTGTGCTGTCACAAAATTAATAGTCAGTTCCTTCCAGTTTCTCCGATACAGCAGAAAATCTCAGCTTTTCCATATGAGTTGTCCTCTAATTTTTAAGTACCATTTTTAAACCTCTCTTCTTGAGCAGTCTCATACTCTGCCAGCCTTTTCTTCATTTTGACTTCTGATTGTTGCAGTTTTATTAGCACATCTGAATATCGGTTTAAAGCTATTTTCATTTTTCCAGCCTTTTTTACTTGAATTGATATACACCTTCAGTATTTCATTTATTTTAATCAGCTCTGAGCACATTTGACTTATTTTTCCTCTAAATTACTGGAAGTCATGTCTTGGACTAAAGCTGGAGTTTGAACTGCTTCTGCCTTTTACATTTGATTTTCTTTCAGGTTCTCTACATTTCTTCTTTGCTGGCATTCAGGGAGTGCACTTGCTAACCAGTAACTGAAATTTATTCAAAAAGACAAATCCACTGGCAGTCTTTTTAAAGTTCTTTTTTCACACTGAAAGAGCCGAAATTAAGCTGTTACTCTGTGTATTGCCATCTTAGAAGCTCAAGCCTTTCTAGCTTAAGAAAATTTTGACTGCTTTCAAGCTCTCATAGGTAGTACCTTAGCATGTGGCCCTGAAGACCACTAATAAGGAGCTTGGCCCAATTTGCCCAGAACACTTTCTGGTTAGGTGATTTGTTTAGATGCTAAGAGAATCAAACCCCGAACTATAGGAAGCAGCTTGTTAAGAGCTCATAGCCTTAATACTCTGCACTAACTGCCAGACTCAGAGTAATAGATTGTGTTTTCTTCCTGACAGATGGGAAGGGGAGGCACCACATGGGTCCTGAAAAACTGCTCATCACTCTAAGCATATATCAGAACTAGAAGGAAGAAAATGGTAATGAAGGGTGAGAAAAGGGCTAGAAATAAAAATTGACAAAAGGTTCAGCTAAGGAAGAATTTAGCAGTTCAAACTGACAATCTGCTATGCCCAAAAAGCCTAAATATTAACTAGAAAGGTAGTTAAACATCAAAATAAGTATCCAAATGAGCTACAGCAATTATCAGACCAATATCATACTCTAGTCGCAAAACTGGCAAATGAGATCTGAGCTAACTGGGGGACAGATGCATTGTAGGAAGGAGGATTTCTTAAAGGGGCTTGAGGTTGGAGCACTAATTCTTCCAATTTGGATCTGATAAGTGGCTTGAGGACCCAAATGTTGGACTGGATGGAGTAAATGAATAGGATCTGTAAATAGCAAAAGTATCTGATCTTCTACACTAGTAACTGCAGAAACAACCTACAGAAGTCTGGAAATCCTTAGGTATGACAACTGATTAAAAAATGAGTTTCCAAGACCACATCATCACCACCACAAAGGTCAGTCAGAAAAAGTTTGGTGCACTATATATAAAATTAAAACTGTCTGCAACTAGACTCATGAAAAAGAATAGAGCAAACACTACTTTGGCCAAAGCTGATATATGACTTCTGGAAATCCAAAAAAAAAAAATGTCAAAAATATTAACTTATAATAAAACTGTAAAGTTTGTTTCTGGGCATCATGCTAAACTCATCACTGGACAATATTAAAACAGCTAAACTGGATTAACTTTGAAAATAGATCATGTTACCTTTAACTGACTTTCACTCAAACTATTAGATTCCCAACCCTGCCCATCTCTCAACAATCTCCTTAAACAACATGCACCTGCTAAACTGCTGTACTCCTCAAACCAAGGCTAATTTTATCACATACAAACCAAGGACAAAATCAGTGCTATTTTATATCAGAATGGAATAAACTACCAGGCCAGTTTAGACCTGCAAGTAATTACTCTATACTTAAGACCTAAGTTAAACATTACTTGCTTGCTAACAATCCATGCTACATATGTAAATGTAAATAGGCTCCATCACGTTATTGACTTTTTTACACTTCTATCCTAGACCTAACTACTCAAAAATATTTACAACTCTCAGTAACTAATTGCACATATCTCTCGTCTTTTAAAATTTAAACTTGCATCCTAACTAGCTCTATCATCAATTTCTCTTTAACTCTTCAGTTCCTTAAACTTGTACCACACCATTCTTATGTCTGATCTTTCAATTTCTCTTTAATCCAAAGTTTTCTTTCCTAACTTTTTAAACTCATTCATCTTCATCCTTGTATATAATCTTTCCCTATCTTCCTTAACTTCTCACAGTCACTTTCCTTCTCCAACTTTCCTTAAGAGCCTTTTTCATACCTTCTACTGTTCGTTTCCTAGTTTTACTGCAGTTACTCTAATTCCTATTAGCCATCTATTTTAATACTGCCTTCATTCCACTTCTGCTACTACATAACGCTTTTCTTCACAATAACCCCTGCTCTCAACTTTCTCTACAGAGCTTCCTCTTCCTGAGACCTCATGTAAATAAAGAAATGTATACCTGCTGTCACAAAAAAGTACACAGTATAATTATTACCTTTCTGTAACAAAAAAATTACTCATATGCTGCTAGACCTATTTGAACTGTACTAATTGAAGTTTATGTTATAACATTATGACATAAATGTGTACTCTTGGGCTTTAAGATCTAATCTTGCTTTGCTTATCTTTTTTATGTTTATTTGCCATGTGCCACAAATTTCAGTGTTTAACAAGCTTTCCTTTAAAATGTACTATAACCATGTCACTGTCATTTTGTTATTGTATATAACCTACTCACTGTTACTGCATTTTTTATGTATTCATTTAACCTACATAACATTGTCAGAGGATTTTCCCTTCAGATTCCCTATGAAAATGGGCATTGACTAGCAAGACCAACCTAGTTAATGAAACATAAATAAATAAAATTAATTCTAAACACCTAGATGTCTTGCAACCTTACAAATCAACACTGGCTTCCTTTACACTAACCTGAATACATACATCTCCCTATTATGTTGACGTTTACTCACTTCTGAAGAACAGATCTGAAAAAAAAAGATGGAGCTAGAAGGATTGCACACTGCAGATGGATACAAAATAGTAAGCTGAGATCAGAGAAGCAGCACCATGAGGTGGTAATAGCTGTTTAGACAACATATGGAACACTCCTGACAAAAAATAAAACATTTCCAGATTTACTATTTGTAGAAGTAGGGAAATTGCAGAACATAAGGAATCACACACTGACTAAAAGAAGCACTTTTTACAGTAGCCATGACAGGGTAGTGCCCAGTGACTACAAAAGCTTCATACTGACATGTACCTAGTTCTAATAGCTATGGATCTAAAGCATACTCTCTTGTGCTTGACTTTAAATCAGTCTGATTTACCAGAGTAAATAAAAATGCACTAGTTTACATACTACAATCGACAGTTTGGCTCTTACCTGTTTTGAGATGAAGGTGCGGATTTCTGCACAGATGCACCAATTGGTCTTCACCACTGACTGTTTTTCAAAAGGAGGTAAATACGACATTTATCTTTTAACTAAACAATGTAGTACCAATCTCACAAGCAAATGGCATTACCCAAAGCAATGAATGAAGCAAAGAAAAAAGCAGACAGAATATAAAAAGGAATCACTTTATTGATTAATGTATATTTTTGCTGTACAGTTGGCAACTTTAAGTCAGGAGATACATGCAGATAAACTCCACAGAGTTCAAAGGTAAACATGCAGGACAGTAACTGTAAATGGTTGTAAGCGCTTTGTTCTATCCAGTGTACACTGTGTTGGGGAAAAAGCAACAGATTAAACAAACACTCCACCATATGTTTAGTGGGTCAGGCCACTATTTCCTTTTAAATCTGGGAGAAATTAACATGGTGAGAAGGCTGCTGGTGGGTCACTGTAAACTTTGTAACATACATGGCAATCTTGAATATTCAATCACATAACAGAAGGGAATCAAAATGAGTTTAAACATTTGAGCAGAAATATTTTAAAGATTTTGTCTCAGTAAAGAAAGAAAAAAATTATTTTACTAGCAATATTGTATTTGAAAATGGTCCACACATCATACAACAGAGACCTGATGTTCCTTTTTAATGATGCCGTTAGGGAACATGTACCAAATCCAAGTTGATTGTCCAACAGTCACACTTCTGAAATGTAACAGTGGCTAAAGCAGGGTGGTTGATGCAAGAAAACACAATGTGGTTTTCTGGGAGATCTCCCTGACATGCAATATAGTCACTTCAAGACTGCTTCACCTTGGAGAAAAGGGGGGGGGGGATCAATTGAGAACATTGTCCACCGTTTTTTTTTTTTTTGGTTGTGGGCCTGTTTGCCAAGTAACCTACTCCATCTTTGCTGCCTATACTTCTACTCAACCACTTGGGTTTGGTGGAACAGGAACAGGTACAGGTCTGAATTACTTCAGGTTGCAGGAGTTATGTCATCCCATAGCATAGAGAGTCACTCAGTAATAGCGTTAAGATAAACTACGTAACCTGCTGTACATAACAAAAGAGCAGAACTGTACCTTGAAGAGTCTTCAAAGATTCCTTTCTACTACTTCCACCTGACATACTGTGACTATGTCTGCAGACACAACTTTATGTCTGTATTACAGATTAGCACAGGAAGCATTTGGTATGCATGTACCAGTCAACACTGCCAGTCTCTGGCAAGACTTGCTGGCATAAAACGACTGATGAAATAAAGCAGAAACTTTATATTTTGCAGAAACAGAAAGGTTCATTAAAACATTTTCATCAAAACCTAACCAGTGATAATGGGAAATGAGACATTAAGACTAAAAAAATGAAGTAACATGCAATGTCCATGTAGAGATTGGCCTGTTATTTTTTTTTTTAGAATCAACTATGGTATGAATATTCCAAGATTTGAAGATCTCTAGGTGAGTATTTTAGTAATGACATGTTCTGAACCAATTTAATAATGCAACATATCATTTCTACCACAACAAGGAGGGAGGGGAAAAGTAGCAGTACCAACCATAATGGGAATTACAATACATGATGTACGATTCATAAAGCAGTATGTACCAGTAAGGAGGGCTGGTTATGCAGCAAAGCTGTGCACCAAAGCCCTTTGCAATTCGTAAATAACACACACAATAAGGCATGACCTTGTATCCAATACTGCCCCACTGTGTACACACACAGTATACCATTTACACAACTTCCATGCAAAATATCCCACCCAGGATGACACATGATTCACACACAGTAAATCACATGCACATGGGATGGTCCCAATGGGATATCTTATAGAATTTCAGCTGTATATAAACACATTGTATACTGTTTGCAACTGCAGAATTTATTCTACTAATGCTACGCTGTACAACACATCATGTTGCACAGCAAATCAACATTAAAGTTAAAAAGAATAAATGTCACCTCTGTTAAAGGTTAGGAAAAAAATTAACTGGCAACGTCCTATGGTGGAGGCAAACCTTCTATCATAAGCATACTTGTCAAATCTCCAAACAGTGAAGCTCTGGAGCTCCCACCAATGGGAGCTCAGAAAGCACCAGATTACCTCCTTATCATACTATGGCAATGACCTAGCTCCACCACCACATCACAATCACAGTATGGCACAAGTGTGCAGCACAACAAAGCACTGAAAAAAGTATACCTTACTACACAGCTTTTACTTGCTGTGATGTACTGTGCTGTTTGGCTGCACACAGGATCAATGATGTATGAACACAGGAGTGTAGAGTACAAAAATAGCATTCTGTGCATTTCTATGCAACACAAGAATAGGGGTACTTTGAACACAGCCATAAAGATTGCAAATCCTGAAAGGCAGTTAACTAAATATAGTGTATAGAATGTTTTTACACCTCTGTAAAATGTGTTTATGAGTGTCAGGTTAATGTCAGTGAAAGGTTTTAAACTCTGGCTCTGATTTAAGTTTGATGAACTCAGTCTCCATTTAGGCTGTAGCAAAACCACTGGCATGTGATAAGTATTTGTTACACAGCATAAAGAAAGATTCATCCAGAGCACCAAATGGACATTCAAAGTGACAACTGCTATGAGTGTGATAGAATGCAGATTCTAATATGGTATGCAAACAAAAAAATTTAACTTTCAAAAAAAGTCAGTGTTACACTAAGAAATGAGCTCTCATAATATGAGAAAAAAGAAAGGCAATGGATAAAAGCCAAAATGTTAACAGAAAAAGGGTTACGAGGTATTTCGCCATCTGTAGCTTCTTTTTGTGGTGGCGGTTTTGTGGGGCGAGCTAACCCGGGTAGTACTACTTCCAACAATCAAGCACACAGTGATGGTGACATGGGATACTTGAATTTCCCTCACCCTGGTTCCGTTTCTATTGGTTGCAACAACGCTGTACCTAGTAGCGCTTTGGATGGAGGCAATGGACAAGGTGACTGCACTAATAATACAGCCTCGGCTGTGACAAATAGGGACTTTAAAAGCTGGCTTAACACTAGATAGTCTTTGACACAACTGAACCTGTTGTTGAACTTGTTAAAGAAGGGGAAAGTTATCACACTTGTTTAAGTAGACTGACTTATTGACAAAATTTAAAATGCTGTGTGTTGACCATGAGTCCATGAGTACCTCAAGGAGTGCCTTAACAGGGGTATTGTCCCCAAGGGTTTAAGGGTGTACAAATTTCCCAACAACATTGACACAGGTTCTGATATTTTTGATGAGCTGATTGAAGTTTTTAATCAATGTGGTTTGGATGTTGTTAAGCTTATTATTAGGCAGAATGAAATTACTATGAGTAAGTTAAATTCACAGATTGAAAACTTAAATAAATATGCTATGAATGATTTGATGTTCACTATCGAGGCTGAAAAATCAAAATATTATAGTACTTGGGAGAATGTGGATAAAAAATGTTCACTGGATGTTAAAAGAAAGGTCAAGAAGTTACACAGGGACATTTTAGAATATAGGGAGAAAAAATGTTACCCCATTACCAAATAGGGGTAGAAATATGGTGCACAATATTGATAGTGTTGGCTCATATACTGATTACCCCTTGAATAGGGACCACCCTGGTGACCCCATAGATGGTGATGACCCCCAGGGGCAGCAGATTCCTCGAAGGTCTGAAACACTTAGGAATTAAAATCCGCACTACTATAACCACAACTATTCATTTTGTGGTGGGAAATGGGGGAGGGGTCATGGAAAAGGAAGGTTCTGATTCCCTTTCACATTTTATTACAACTGATGGTATTAAACACACTTAGTGAGGTTACCATATTTTTAATTATAGTAACATTAACCTTACTGTTGAACATTTTAACCTCTTTTCTAAAGGCTTTAAGTTTGTACCTAACAGAAAGTCTAACTTGAAAGTAATTTTGGACCTTAAGAACTTTGTGCGCAAGGTTAACCTAGAATTAACATTTAACAATGCTTGTGGTCCTATTAAGGATGATAAACCTAGGACAAGTGTGTTTAATCCCCCTTTACACCCTCAGTTGGAGAACTTTGAGACGGCTGTTGAAAGGGAACTTAGGGCTGCAATCCCTAAACATAAATGTGGTTTTAACCTTAGAAGAGATGAATGGGCTATTATTGAGCATTTGAGACGAGACAAGAACATTTGGGTTATGAAACCAGATAAGGGGGGGGGGTACTGTTATTATGGATTTAATCATCTATGAGGCAAAAATGATGGACCTTTTGGGGGATACCTGTACCTATACTCATGTGTCAAGAAACAAAATCAATATTGCCTACCAGAAGATCGACTTAGCACTTCAGGATTTACTGCTTGAAGGGCTTACTGATTTAGAGACACACAATTATTTAGTCAACAGTAGACCCACGGTACCTAGTATTTTTGGGGTCCACAAGGACCTGACAGACCCTGCCTTGAGACACACTGTCTCTGCTGAAGGCTCTAAAACTGCCCCTTTGGCTAAGTATGCAGCCTTAACACTAAAAGCCATGTGGGGAATCGAAAATGAGATTCTTAAAGATTCTTGGGACTTTCTAAGATGTATTGATCATGACTTAAACACTGAAAATTTGCTGTTTGTCACTACTGATATCAAAGACCTCTTTTTGGTTATTCCCCATGAGATTGGTTTGGAATGGCTGGAAGAGGTTTTATTGGAAAAGGATGTCCACTCACACCATTTACATACTGTGTTTGATGAAGATTGTGTTGAAAAATAATTTTTTGTTTTTTGCTGGTGAATTTTTTCAGCAGATCACAGGTGTTGCGATGGAACCCCACTGTGCCCCCACTTATGCCAATATTGTATTGTCATGGTGGGAAAGAACATTTGTTTTGGGCTCCGAATTCAAGGGCTGCTGGTCCTTTTATAAGAGATTTTTGGATGATATCTGTCTTTTTTGGACAGATTCTGAGGACCAACTGGGAAGGTTTTTAGACTTTCTCGGCAACTCTACTAATTTTTTTGGCTTTTACACACAAGGTTTCACATGACAGAATGGACTATCTAGATGCGAGTATTCACAAGGTCGATCAAGGATTTAGGTCTACTGTTTTCGTAAAGACACCTTTTCCAACTCATACTTGCACTTTTACAGTGCACACCCTTTACATCAAAAAATAGGGATTGTAAAGGGGCAGTTCATCAGACCGAGTCGTTTGACCTCCAACAATGATGATTTTGAAATCGAATGTGATACACTGGAAAAAAATTTTTATGAATGGGGATATCCCCCCAATTTGCTAAAAAAGCTTAAGGAGGAAGTTTCTCTAGAGAGAGTTTACCTTTATTTTCCCTTGGTAGGGAAGGGTCCATTAGAGACTTTTACTACTAAAAAAGTGGATGATGGTAAATTGATTAACAAGATTTCTCCTATGGATTTTGGAGGTTAATGCTTCTTTGGAGAGATATACCATAAATAGGTAATGGGAGAAATTCCTTAATTTCACAAATTTGAACATCTTCGGGAAAGAACCCTTGAATTTTGTATATAGGAAGGGTAGGAACCTCAAGGATCTTTTTGAGTCCCACATCCCATGTTTTAGGGGGACTGGAGGCAAGAAAAAAGGTACCTATAAGTGTGGAGCTTGTGCACAATGTGTGCACATTGTCGATTGTGACAGAGTACATATTAGTAGTACAGGGCGGGACATTATTAGTAGTGTTTTTTCCAACTGCAGTACTAGTGGTGTTGTGTATTTGGCTTTCTGTTTGCTATGCCAGGCATTTTACATAGGAAAAACAGAGCGTAGGCTGAGGAAGCATATATACGAGCACTACTATGACATCAGGACATCTAATGAGAAAAATGCCTTGTACAAGCATACTTTGACTTGTACAGGTGCTAATTTTGCATTTTTTATATTGAGTAAGTTCCTATGGACATTAGAGGCGGCCCTTGGGAGGCCCATCTAGAATATCGGGAACTCTTTTGGCAGGTCACTCTTGATTCTGGGAGAACACCGGGCTCAATTAACATATCAGTATTGTTCCCCTTTTAAAGCTTAGGGCAGCTAAACTGTGATCATTTATTATGTAATAATGTGCACCTACCTCAAACTTAAATTTAGTATTTCTCTACTAGATATCCATTCATTTTACATTTTATTGTCTTCTTGAATGTGTTCTATTTTTTGGCCACTAGGTGGTAGCATGTACATATTGTTTTAAATTATTTATTTTTTAATGAAAGAATCTTTTTATATATAAAAAAACTTTTTATATGTATATTTTTTATATTTACAACACTTAAATGTTTTTTTAATATGAGTAAATGCATATGGAATGTTTTTGACCTTTGGAAACATACATTTTAGATACTTTAGATGTTTATTTATTTACTATGTCTTTTTGAAATGATTTAAACTGGTGCCATTGGATTGGTTCAAAACTTCTTTAATTTGCTTTGTAAGGAACGTGATGGGTTGACTACTGTTATCTGATGAAGTCTGACTTAGTCTGGACGAGAACGAGTCATCCATTTTGTTGGTGTTAATTTCATTTAATAAAGTCTTCTGGACTACATCGTGTTGCCTCTCCAGTTGTGTGCTTTTGTTCGTATCCAGATTCAAATATTGTATACAAACAAAAAAATTTAACTTTCATAAAAAGTCAGTGTTACAGTAAGAAATGAGCTCTCACAATATGAGAGAAAAACTGCAATTAAATGCAAGATGTTTTGCAAAGGTGTGCTCAATATTTTACTACTTGTAAGCAAAAGCTGCCTTTCTGGTTATTTTAAGGTCTGAATTTTGAGTTTTAGCAGAAAGCAATAATAGGCAAACAATATCCCTAGCATTCTCACAAAGTCTGATCCTGATCAACAGCATTTATTTACTTCTTAATCTTTGGAAACCTATTCCGTACATCATTTTTTAAACCACAGCTTTAGCAATTCAAAGCAGATATGGACTTGGACAGCCTGCTATAGCCAGAAAATGCTTGAAATCAGAAAAGGCATTGAGAATAGTTACTCTACAGTACATGCATACTCTATGAACAATTTGGTTTTAAACCAGGTATTTTGTTTTTCCAGATGAAGCAGTTCTAAATCAAAAATCTAGGAGTGAAATCATGCTAAATAATTTTAGTGGAAAGTCTTCTGAAATTTAATTGATAGTTATGATGGGTAAAACTTCAAGAAAACAATTGGGAGTTTCTAAAATTCAGGTTTGAGTTACAAAAGATGCAGGACATAGGTGGGTGATAAAATATTTGAGCAAAACTGGTTAAATTGGTACTGTGACTTTTTTTCTGAATTAGTATTTGATGCAAATTTCAATTTGTTTTTCTGAAAGTTTTATGACTTATTACTATTACATTTGTATATTCTTTAATATTTCTGCTCTAATGAAAAACTCTTAAAACATTGAGTGTTTCAAGTCAGGCATAGATAATACAGATTTGCATTTTATTTTATTTTTTAGAAAATTATTTTTTTTCTTTCTTTATATAAATGCTTTTATGGAAAAATATCTTTACATGTAAATCAGTACAGTAGCTAAATGTTACCGCTACTTGTTAGTATGCAATATCCATCCTGCAAAACAAACAAACAAAAGAATGAAATTAAGCAACCACAGTACATAGATTTACCACCTTAGGATATGTAAAGGGCAAATGCACCAGAACCTCTCAATTCAACTAAACAATAACATTTTTATAAACAAAATTTATTAAAAAGTAATTACACACATTTGATTTCTTTAGAAGCATCATCAATATAACACTGAACTACTCAGTTCACAATATTGATCTTTCATCAGTAATAAAATAAAAAATATAATATATTGCACAACATTTTTACTTTCTAAGGTGGACACCAGCTCTTAAAACGAGGGTGCCAGTACATTTTCAGTATACAGAAAAGCTAAGTATCTTTCACTGATTAATAGATTCCTTATGATATCCTATGCTGTGTTAACCAGGGGTTGGGAGAGGCATTCATATATAATTTGTAAATCTGTGTGTTAACAGTCAATACAAGTACAGCAAAAATTTCAGGAGAATATACTGCCCGAAACAACGTCTAACCTTGAAAAGCCAAGTTTTTATACCTGCAGTACTTTTCAACTTTCCCTTTTACAGACAAATATAACATGTAATGTTTTTGTATGGCACAGTGCTGCACCTACAAAGTGGCCATTCTTCCTTGTACAGCATCATCATCATCAGTATGACCCATGCTTTCATCATACCAAAATAGAAATGATCGTCAACTCACAGGCCACCCATCAGAAAAGCAGCAGAGAACAGAATGCAGACATCCAACATGCCATCATCACTACACCAGATAATAATTTTCATGTTTGAAGGGCACCAATGGTATGCTGGAATGCATCTTAATTACAGACCAGTCAGACGCCATAGGTTTGTAGCACTCAAATACTGATAAGATAAAATTAGCTGACTTCAGAAATGAATTCTGTTACTGGTATATGTTCTTTAAATGACTATCCCCTTTGCATTAGCCATGCCAAGGCCCACAGCTATGTAAATTACAATGAAATGCCAGAAGAGGTCATAGGGTACATCAAAATGCATGGAGAACATCAGAATTGCTCACCTTATTAGAGTACAAATTCTGTGGTGACTGTAATTTATACACCACATATTTCGCAATATTTCAAAGCACAGGATGTTGCATGACTTTTGAGTACATTAAGTGAGCTGAAACAAAAAGGCAACCATGGCCCCATAACTCCTTGGGAAAATGGGGCTGTATGATAAAAGACCCATTCTTTTCTTATGTGTTGGCTGTCTATAAATGTTTTTGTTTCAAAAAATGAGAATACTACATAATATCTGTGCAGGGACTGACTGAAGTTTATGAAAAACAAAGCAGGCAGGGACATTTCTTTATTTATACTGTTTGTTTTGTCTCTAAATGCACATCCTGATTTATTATACAGTTTACTAAGCCTCCTAGAGTGGCCAGATGTTGGATGTGATTTGTGTGTGTGTGTGTGTAGGGGGGGGGTAAACAGATTAGGTCTGGGAGGTAGACCAGACTTTGTTAATGATGCCAGAAGTACTGAATGCTGTACTTTGATTTTGTATTGCTGCGATGGCAACTACATTCTACATATCTTCAGTATGGGAGAGTATATATTAGAAGCAAGTCTGACTTTGAGGTAAAAAAATTCCTCAAAACAATGATCAGTAAAAATAATGAATGTAACAGCATAAAATTACCCGTGTTTCTTTGACTAGCGAGCAGTTCTACTGATACAGATGGAGCTTAAAGAAAGACTATTGCCCTGCATTACAGATCAGTCCTGGTAGCTACATTATTGGAATCATATGGGGTACAGAGTTCTGCTGAGAAATTTCACATAGAATTTCATTTCTAGCAGCTAAACATTTTAAAGATTTATCAATTTAATGCTGTAAAATTTTAAGGATGACCACTGCCTTGACTGCTACATTTCATACTCTAGCTTGCAAAAAAATACTGTTGTTGAAATCAAGAGGCAAGGCACCAGAATGCACTGCTGAAAAGATCTTGGTCAGCTGAGAGGACCAGAGACCACAGACAAGTCTAATTTTACAGGTTAAAAGTTATACTTCTGACAGAGGTAAATAGTGGCAGTATATTTTTCTGTACAATAAACCATGCATTCATCATACTTGTATCAAATTGTGTGTTAATTAACTCTTCTGGAAGTCCCTTGAGAAACACAGCAAGCAAAAAATGGATTTTATCTTTGTATAATACAGTCCCTTCCTCCCAAAGCCAAATAAAGTTCCCAACCGCAAACAGGCCTTGGGTTTCTCTTAAGTCATTCTAGGGTCTCCTGCAAGTCATTTAAGCAGACAGAATGTGAAATACACTCAATTAATCAGAAGGTTGCACACTACAAGTAGAAAAGGTCCAGAAAAAGTTAATAGTTCAGCTGTAGTCTAGTACTTATAAGCAAAATGTAGTTTTCTTCAGAAATCAGAATTGCATTGTCTACTTTTAAATACAGATGCAGAAAACAAAATGTGGCACTCAAATGGGCCATGAGCTTTAGATAGACAATACTGACTTACCCTATTTTGGTTACTATCTGCAAAGGCAAACAATTTGCAGAAAATTCTAAGACTCAAACCACCCACTCTGATAATGGGAATACTGAGTTAAGATGATGCCAGCTAGGTCCATGTCTTGAAAATTATGAGGAAAAAGAAGAAGAATGCTGCTAACACCATTTTTGTTAAACACACCAAAGCATGCATTTACAAGACACACTGTAATGCATTCTGATTACCTTTTTATGAGTTAATTCAATCAACACGCAGGATTAAGAAAAGCTTGTAAGTAGTAGTAATGTGACAAAGTGCTCAATATGCTTTTGCTGTCTTATTACAAACACAGACTATATATTTTTTTAAACATTCCAAAGTAAACCAAACCTGGGCCTGTATTTAATGATAAGCCTGGTGAATCCTTATACGACTTACTTCTGCTTACTTTTATAAGGCAAGAAATTTCAGATAAGTACCCCTTCCCTCAATGCCAAAGTATGCAGGCACTAAGTGGCTAACATGGCTTTATCATTGGAGGCTTAACTTGGGTTAAATAATACTTAAGTTTGTCTGTCAAGAATCATTACAAGCAATAAGGAACCATTATTTCACTATCTGGATACAGGAATGCCTGATTTCTAACTTCTTTCCTAATGCATAAAATAACTAATAAGAATGCAAATATCTTACTTTTAGCATACTAGGACATGACATATTTTGGAATATTGCATTTTAAAATCAGTATGGCACACTTTTACTCCAGTTGCTGACAACTCCATCCTAATAAAAAATGCTTTGTCGGAAATAAAGCTTTGAATTTTATCCATTCCAGAACTGTGATGGATAGCAACATAAAATTAATAAAAACTTCTAAGATTGCTTTAAGTGTATTTTAAAAATCCTGCACTTTTCTCAGTGGTCACTGGAACTCAAGAAAAATAACATTTTCAGTGTGTGGTATGACAGTCTGTGCTGAAGAGAAGATAATATATCACGTTTGAGCTCATTGAAGGGCAGGAAAACATGACAATAAGACACAAGCTTCCTGCTTTTATGTAGAGGGACTGTGACAAAGGAAAAGAGAATAACTACATAATCTTACAAAAACATTACATGCATGCAAATGGTGTTTTCCAAATGTGTTAAAATATACACTTATTTACTGTTTCACTGAGTCGGACATAAAAATTCCTGCATTACATACTCAAACTGACTTAAGTCATAACAGTGCTAGAGCTCCAAACCTGAAGTGCAAGACTCAATGCTGCAAATCCCAACAAAAAAAAAACCTGCTACTCAAACAAAAACATTAAGTTCTAAAACCCAGCTGTTAAATCTCTTAAACATGTGTGGTTCACCTGTCCCCCATGCACCCTGCTACTTATAACTTCACTTAATTCCTTTTTCCTCATATAGGAACAACTCATAGTTAGGCAGTCTGTGTGATATTTTTCCTCATGCAGGGCACCAGATATAGCATTATCTGTGGGCCATGATAACAGTACACACTGCCCAAAGGAGTGATCCATTCCCATTTTTGTCTTTTCCTGTTTTTCTTTCTAATTATTGCAATTGGGATTGGTATATCTTTCACTTGATTCATGAACACGGAGGTGATCACCCAAAGGAGCAACACCATTTTTAATAATTAAGAACAGATGTTTTTATCTTCAAAGATAGGTTTTCTGTTCCATGTATTTTATGTTTACTGTCAGGACACAGGACTCTTCCATTAGTCAATGTGTGACTTGTGCATAAGTCAACCCTGTTTTTTTAAAGCTAATTCACTGGCATGAATTTTTGAACATATACACAAGTATATGCAGTAGCATATATTCATTCACATTCTTACCTGAAGTTTTGCTATTCTGAGAATCACAACATAGTCCTCAGTATTTCAAAAGATGCCCCATTAATACAGCAGAAATGTGATGGGGGTCACGTACTTTACTGAACTCCTACGTGTCAACATGGGAATCAGCAGGTGCTCCTGATTAACTGAGCAACACTACTGGACTTCAGTAAGATCACATAACATTGCGGGTAAAGAAGTTTTTCCATACTCCCCAGTGCTGGAGTTAATATATTTAAAAAGGGTGCATATCCCCTACAAAAACACTGTTTGCCGACCTTTTTATGTACAGATTGACAGTGTGACAGTTTGAGAATTTATGATTCGCGTAAGTGGGTGTGGTGATATATACATTCAATTTATAGCCACATGCTCAACATGGTACCAAGGAATAAACCCGTCTTAACTATTAACTAAAAATTTCTAACTACATTAGGCAGAGCCCCTCACTAACACTCTTCAAGAGAAACCTTGACGAGTGGATGGGTAACAGAAAATACACCCCTGGGATCACTTCATTGGCTCTTCTTGACAGAGGATCAGTTAATTAATCAATGGGGCGGTGAAAGCTGACACACTCGGGCTAGGCTTAAAAATGTCCTCGGGCAGATAGCCTAGTACCTACCTATGAACTACACTGTACCAAGATCAAAGAAGCAAGATCAAGGGTACACATTTAAAAAAACAAAATCACACAACTGATGGAATGCAAATAAAGATGGTGGTGAGGAAGATGAGCATTACAGGGGTGACCGAATCTATACATGTTGAATGCTTCCCATTTCTTATGAAAAAAGGACTTAAGTGCTGAAATCTGCTTCTGTAATTGTAATAATTGCAAATCACTTTGAGTTTTGCTTTCACTGCATGCTAAATGAGCAAAAAAACTACTGAAATTGATTAAATTATGGTATTAACTGATACTTCAGCTTCGTCACTGTGATGCTAAGAATGAATGGTGTGTGCACATTTCCCCATTATTGCACACACAGATGGTTCCACCACTCATCAGCTACAATTTGTAGCTAGCCCAATCAGAACTCATAATTAAATGATTCATAAAGGGGTTGGTACTCTTCTATCATCAAATTCTACTGTTCACCTCTAAAATTAAATATCACTGGAAACTCTACATTATTTTTCACTGCAGTCAGACGAGACTATGCTTCCCTGTACTTACTCCACAGTACATAAACACTTGATACATTTCTGTTTGGATTGAGCAGAATTTACAGTAGATTTCTGGTAAATACTGCTCATCTTACCACTTAAGGAACCATAACAGCCAGGATTACTAATGAAAATGACGATTGTTTCAAACACTAAATGAAAATAAACCCTCAAGCTATTCTATCCCAAAACTGACAAATCTGTTATGAAAATTGCTCATTTTTAACCCTGGATAGGTCAACAGACATGCTTGGTAGGAATCACCTAGCATCCTAATTTGAGAGGCATCACAAGGAAAAAAAGCTTTGATAATTAACTGGTAACACTGGTGTCAAGTAATTTACAGAACCTTTGAACAGACACATTTTTCCAGTTTAAATGTTAAATTAATGAATGTTTCAGCCAAAGTTCCTGACACCGGCTATTATGCAAGCTAATACATATAAGTAAGAGTTCAACCTCCCACCCTTTGGGGCCCATTTATTTAATTTTAATAATGTACAGTGTGCTTTTCTTTGCATTTACTGAGTCTACTATGACCTATGGCAATTAAAACTCATATCACACAACTCTTGGTTCACTAATGTTTGGGTTTAGAGTGTGCCTACCTCACTGAAAACTGTGCAAAGAAAGTCAAGACCCATATACATTCAGGAAAGACTCGTACTTTGGGATGCTTTTGTTTTTGTGACATTGCTGAACAGACCCATTCAGACAATCAATAGAGAGTGAGCAGGATTGGGTACACTCACACCTCCAGGTGCCAAAGCTCAGGTCTCCTGTACCTGTTTTAGGGGCTGTAGGTGAAGGGCATTTCCCTGACATTACAGAGGTAATTTCAATCCACAGTAAATGACTGTGTCTGGAGAATATTATCTGAATAGTGGATGCCAGCTTAACAAAAAACTAGAAAAGTAAATGTGTAACCTTCAAACAACACTAAAAATACCTCACTTTATACCAAGCAGTCATACTGCAACATATGTCTTAAAGTGTATTTAAAAAAGGATAATTTAGCCACTTTGCATCAGAAAATCAATCATACCTTTCAACTGTCCAGATTTTTGCAAAATGTCCAGATTTTTGCCAAATTTTTTGGTCTGTTCTTCATAAAACGTGGTTTTCTGGCAAATCACAGGGGAATGAAGTCACAAAATACTGACATACACTGAGTTTCTCACTTTATGTCCTTCAGAAAATGCATGTTAATACAAATCATGTTATTCTAGCAATTTTCTAAGTTTATAAGAGCAGTATTTAAAATCTGTTCCTAATTTTGGAATTTCGTGCCCACATTATTTTTGCCTTTGTCCAGATTTTTTGTGCTACGTGTTTGAGAGGTATAAGTCAAGTCATCTTTCGGATACGCCCCAACATCTTTATTCTCAATTGTGAGAGGGCGGAGCTAGAAGCATGAAAACTATGTTTTGGCAGTATGCACACCACTGTACCCCATGCTGGCTAAAGGCACACAAAATTACATTTGGTTTTGTTTAGTCACTCTACAAGGAGCTTTAGTAGGGAACCCAAGTAATTTAAAGTGGCAAAGTGCAATTAATGTGACAAGGCCCAGTAAAGAGGTTACAGTATTTAATAAAAGAAAACTGATATGCCACAGTTAGCTGTTGTGACCCTGAGGCATATATTCAAAACTATTTCCAAGTTAAAGGAAAGCATGGTGCCACGGCTGCCACACAGTGACTTTGTGAGAACCTAGATAACTAAACGAATATCTACTTTGTCAGTGGAAATACTCCACTAAAAGGGCAAGCTGCCACATACATTTAATGCATAACCAATAGCAAGACATTATCAGACACGAATTGCCACCACAAGCAATAAATGAGAAATCATCCACAACTCTTCAGCATCATCCCAATAATACAGCAACTTTACAAGTGAGATGGCATTTAACGGGACTAGGAAAATCAAAAAAATCAAACTAGAAACCTATCCTTAGTTAAAATGCCACTTACTCTATGGAACTTTACAACAGAAATATTAGTCATGCTATACATAACTAACAACTACTCATTACACATGTAGAAATAAAACATGAATGTTTTAAATTTAAAATTTGTAAGTGAATAAAAATCGTGGCATTTAAATACTTCAGCTGTTACAGCTCCGTGCAGTATAAGAGCTCCCTATCACAAGTGTGGTAGCACACTCTACAAGCCCTGAATATGTGAAAAATAAACTGCTACTTCTGCAGCACATCACTCAATTATGAAACACGCTATTTCAGTATTCAAGCCCCCTGCAGCCATTGTTTTATATGAATATCACATATAACCATGCAGCAGAGAGTATTCAGGTATCTCAACTACAGGCTTAGTATACATTTTCCCAAATTTGTCAAAAAGTTACACCATTCTGCGGATCACAATTATGGTAGCTGCAATTGCAATAGGAACTCACTAAAAGTAAATAAGTAAATGCAGAAAGCTTATCAATGTAAAAGATGTATAAAATATTCTGGGCAGGTATCAGTGTGACCTTATCAATTGTCAATGTCTTATAGATCCTTTCAATGGGTGTACTGGTATCATGTTGTAGCTACAACTGTTTCTCTGTGGTGAGGCTTGCAAAGGCATTGGGGAAAAACTAAACTGTGTAGTGTTACAAATACTGGAAACATTATCAGAGTTCACTTGTTACATAAGGTCAGGGGACAGGTAATAGGGCACTCTCTGTCTACTCTCAGGATGGGAAAATACAGTCAGACTGTCTGTAAAGGCATGCAAAAAGAAAACAAATTCCCACAATATTGTATCTCCCAGTGCACAGCAGTGTGCTCAGTGCATCTGCAGCAAGGCAACTTGCTACTTTTTTAATAATATATACTGTTTTTAATAAAACAGGCCACAACAAATGAAACATTACAAAACTGCTTGTAGCGTATAACTGCACCACCTCAAAATATAAAGACACAGAAAAGTCAGTTATGAGCAACGTAGCTAGAAAAAGCATCAATAATAAAAAAATAAGGATGTCGCTTCAGAACATAAATGTTCCTATAGACGAGTGACAGCATTCATCATTGAGATAAGGAGTAAATGGCACATAATCATCAAACAAAAAAAATACATATATTTTTATGTCTGCAGTACTGTGTGCCATTGTATATGCCTCAGTGAATGTGTGTACACCAGAGTGGTGTCAAGCAAAGTGCTGGAACTACCACAAAGGGATAGGGCAACAGATCAACAGTAAAGACATATAATGTTGCACCATGTAAATAAACAGCTGCTTGAGTACAAGCCATGCTGACTTCTTAGAACTGAACAGTGATCCGTGTTTCCTATTGTTAGACATGGATGGTGATCTTGTTTCACAAAACACTGTAGTGTTGGGCAGCCTATAATGAGAACTGTCAATCCAAATGTTTACAAACATTTAGCACTAAGCATCATAAATGGCCTCTTAAGCTTCCCTCTTCTACTTGTTACAAATGTCTGAACAGTTCAGCAGGCTACTCATTTCTGATTGACGATGCATAAAGTATGCATGCAAAGTTGTGTGTACATTACTAGGAAATTGCCTTACTTCATACTAACAGTGCTACTCTTTACATTTCTAGATTGTGTGTTAAATTAGGAAAGTCAACAGTACCTGCTGGTAAAGGTGCGCTTTAGTGGAATGTGTCCACAACTGCACACCTTTACCCCTACAACTTCCAAACAGTCCCTTTTACATCAGTCAATCAATCCTCAGGGAGGGAATAACATCTGGCTTTACTCATATAGTGCTACCTGCAGCTTGCACACATCATAAAAGAAGGTCATTTGGGATTGCCACATCATTAAAAACAATATCTTAGGATTCTGGAGAAATGATCTACTCAGTTTATTTACCCTTCTACTCATAGTCTGTTTTAAATTTCTATTATCCTGACTGCTGATGTGAATACTGTTTGCAGTTTTCTCTTTAATTGTTCACTGTTCAATGTACTTTGTTATTGTCTTTCATGTTGCCCTGCTTCATGAGTTACAGCTGTAAACATGCACTTCATGTATAGCATAACAACTAAACAAGACCCATACTCAGTAATCACACACGTATGACACCTCACAGCATACCTCTGAATTAGCTGCACTCCCATAATCCTTTAGTCTTAAACCAGTAGCAAGTAGCAACAACATATTAACATCTGGACTCATAGAGATGAACCAGATGGCACTGTGTTAATGACAGCTGCACAGCCTGTTATCAAAGCACTTGATGTCATTGCTGACCCATCCTGGCACAATTCAAAGCTGAATCCATGAAACACCGAAAAACCATGACAGGTTCTGCCTCTGCCCATTTGTTAAAGGGCCAAGGAATCAAACATTGTCAGTATCACAACTTCTGGAGCAAGCAAGATTTAAGAAATATCTAGTAATAAATCTACAATCTGCAGAAAGGTACATGTGCTAAAACAAAACAAATTTACTGGGTAACTTTCAAGACTACAGTCCTATAGTACTCTGTGGGCATCATAAAACTCTAGCAATGAGAAAAGTACATGCTAAAAGATGTTACCTGAATGAGATTTACTTCTTCAAAACAATAAAAATATAAATGACAAAAATGAAATGCGGCATACAGCAGACATTTTTATACTGTATGGAATGACTTACTTGAAAATAAATCACATTTCTAAACTCTGGTAGTCCTTATTTAAACTGTTTCTGATAAAATGCTCGAGATGTACTGAAAGTTCAGGGAAAATAAAATACATTTCTGTAATAACAATACGTCAGAATTTGATTTTTTTTACTTATGATACAGTCGTCAAAATACCAAGTTTAGACAACACTATTGCTGCAGTTCTCACTTTCTGTTGAATTTTTTTTAATGTAAACTAATCAAAACAATAAGACATTCTTACTATTTTCATGCACATAAAAACAAAATGAGGGAAAGGAGACATATTTACAGAGTGGATTCCCTGCTTTGTTTAAATACAGTTGGCCACTCGACAACCACAACTTAAAGGTTGTGGATTCTCTGGCACAGACTTCAGATTGCTCCTGCAAACAAATATCATAGTCACAGTATCTAAGGCAGAAGCCACCAAAGTGTCTCACAATACTGGGATCCTTGCTGGTAGTAGTACGCCAATAACAGTGCATGATTGTAGGACTGATCCTATATGTCAAAGATAAAAAAAGAAATTCAGAATGAAGCTTGATTTTGGAGTATGCATGCAAGCTCATTTCTCTAATGTCTTGCTTCCTTTGGTCTCAACCTTCTTACACATTTTTAATCTGTACACAGTTTGATTATGTAGTCTGATGCTTTAATAGGTGCTGCAGTACATGGTCCACGCATCCAATGCAGTTTTTATTTTTATTTTTCCTTGTGTTGAAGACTGTACTCCAAACATACAGCACCTGCCAAACCTTGTGCAATGAGTGCAGAAGGGTTCACACACCTTGTTACCCTGAGTGAAGTGAATGCATTGTCCTCCCTTGTCAAACAAAAAAAAAATTAAAATGCTGGTAAAACTATTTCCAGAAGGAAGAAATTATAACAGAACAATAAAACCTCTAAATGTAAAAGTACTGCTGGACTCAGTTGTGAATTTCTGAGAGAAGGGCTCCTGCAAACCCAAAGAAGACAGCCAAGAGCCGCATTAAGATGGCAGTTACTTAAAAGCTGGAGTGCTATTTTCAGACGAAAAAGGTGACTGTCTTTTTCAGACCATCAGTTGATCAGAAGGAAATTCTGCAATGAAAACAATGAAACATGATTTCATGAGTACTGCAGTACTCTATTTCTTGTGCATGTTATGATATAATAAACTGTTACATGTTACAGTCCAGATTTACAAGAAAATTCTGAATCAAATATTACATACTTTTAGAATCACTGTATTAGACCAGCAAAAGGAGAGCAACAAATTCATTTTTTACATATGGGAAAAACAAAAGTATACTTCTGGAACTACATCATCCCTTTAAACCACCGTGTCTGCAAACAAGGTAACATTCGGACATTATTTGTACAAATTAACAACAAAAACAAAAACGTAGAAAACATCAAGATCACAAAGATGTTTTCAGTTATATTTACAGACAGAGACAGATAAAGGAAGATAAGGGTCACGAAAAAATCTCAGTACCAAATGAAGCTTGTAAACATGTATTTTAAATGCTTAAATGCATCTGAGGGTACTAAATGCTTCACTTCAAAACACACAGCATCACAGCTGACAAGAAGCATTTGGACTACCCACTTTTCACATTTTTTTCAATGCCACCTGCTGGAAATACATTAAAAACTCTGAAGGTTAAAAGTTTCAGAACACACAACATGGAACCTCTGAACCTCAAAATAAAAAAATAGTACAAAACTACATTTTTTCAGGAAGTCATGCCCTCCCTTTAGCCCCTATACCCCCCTGCAAATTGCATACACAAACTCTGAGAATGCACAGCCTTGGGGAAAGGGCGAATATCAGACTCCAAAGAAATAATGAAACCAAGCAAAAAAGCCAGTTTTCATGTTCCAAACATTCGACCAATGGACATTTGACATTTTTTTTTTGTCTACGAAATGAGTAACTTCCCACCTTTCACCATTTTAATGGATCTTTTTTTGCATACCCTGTACATTCTGAAAATCTACAAGAGTTGACCCAGTTGTTCAGGATTTGGGAACTTATGTGGACAGTGACCTAACTTTTGACCAACATGTCTACTGCTGTAAGAAAGTCCTTCTATACTGCACAACTTATAAACAAAGGGAGTGTGTCTAGCTCTAGGGATGTTATTGACCCCCTTTACTCAGCCTTCATTGGGCACTGAATATAATGCTTATTTGGCATGTATCTGTCCAGTCACATGCAACAACTGGAACACCGAAAGAGATACCTTACTAAAAGGATACAAGGCCTAAACAACATGGACTGACTCAAAGCCCTTTCACTGTACTTGGTATCTTACAGACTAAGAGGTGATCTGTGCCTGGCATACAAGGCATTCTTCTTACCATTACTGATGGATTTACTGGACATCAGCAAGCCAAATGGCATTGCAAATACTCTGTCTAGGGATCTAAACCTCTTCTGCAACATCAACTAAACGGTTTGGAAGGACAGGTGTAGCTTACAGAGAAGACCACTGCTGTCAAACAGACGCCCCATCCGCATAAAACAAAGTTCATCCCTGTCCATTTTCAAGGACAACTTAGATCTATGGATGGGAAACAGGAAATCTATCCCAGGACTGCCCCTAGATGATTTACCCCATACATAGGGCTGCTCAAATTATCTATGGTATGATCCCAGTTATTCTTATTAGGGGTAGTATATAACTTTCAACCAAGGAATGGGTAAGGACAGTCTATAACAGTCTATAACCAAATAAGAAGTTATTTTGAGCACAAAAAGATAAACTGGCTAGGCTTAAAATGGCTCTCAAGGGCAGCTAGTCTAGTACTTATCTATAAACCTACAAAGGCTTTAGCTGAATTCTTCTTCACAACATGACTCATCCAAGAACACATACTAAAAAGAAAACTCAGATTTATCATGAATTTGCTCTTTCCGTGTCTCCATATAACATTGAATTCCTTCTGAAAACCACTCTTCTTTTACTTTAGTGATTCCCCTTTTGTATTTAAAGTTTCTCCTGTTGTCTATCTTTCAAGGGTGTATACATTTCACTCTATGCTGCTACACCTTTGGTGTACCAAGCTCTGAAATATATTTACCATACCCTCAATTACAATCTCATTTCTTCAGATCTCAGCTCATCCGTTTGAGCCCAACACCACCATAAGACTGACTTTAATGAATTCATAAGAAGTCAAGCATCCTTCCTCCAGTCTTCTGCAGCACCACAGACAAACATTAAGAAATGATACCAGCAGTGACCCCAGCAGCCAGTGATAAAGTGTATTCTCTCCTGAATGAAATTACAGTCTGCACTTAAGTCAACTGAATGCAAACTTATAAACAGGTCATAAGAAAAAAAATGCGCACTGTACACATTTTCTATAAATCTATAGTGTTGAATGATCAGCAGGTCAATATCTGGTGAAAGGTCTATTTTCCTTAACTAAATCAATGCAAAATGCAGCCTCATGCTACATAAATGTCAATTTGAACAAAGAAAATATTCTTATGTAAGAACCTAATTAATGAAATTGTTTAAAATTTGAAACCAACCTATTACATTAACAAAGATACTACAAGAAAATCGTCACAGTCCATTAGTACTGATATAACATTTTAAAATACTGGAATGTATGCTGTACAACAAAACACCAATGCTTTGACAAAATGCTGTTTACTGTTTTTACAGTACTAAAAAATAAAGAAAAAAATATCCTGAAAGTTACATAACCTAGGTACAAGGTATTATCCTCATCACTTTCAGAAACTATAGCAATGAGGCTGTTTGGAGTTTCTAATCCAGAGTTGCCTTAATAATAAAAGGACTCACTCTTTTAATGCAACTCCTGCCTAAAGTCTTGCTTCTTTAGTCAAAGATGCAATGTTAAAATGGACCATTACTTCCACATACAATGCTATAATATCACCTTTGGGGACTTATTTTCTATAGCGACTTTCACAAATTATTACATCATTATTTAATTCATTCATTTATTTACTGACATTTGATTACTGGGAAAATCCAACTGGGTAGGTGCCCATTTTCAGTGGAGGCCCGGAGAGAAAAGGTCCAAAGTATTACATTTTAAGAACAACAATTTTACAATCTTCAAAAATAATACAAAACATCTGCAACTTAAATAATTATAACAAATTAAACATAATAGGAAAACATTGGTTAAGAATAGATACAAGTATATGACAATTATTTAATATTTAGAGAAATGTGAACCAGTTTATAGAGAAATTAAAGGTAAGTTAGTATAATACAAACAAGATTTGCAATATGAAGTAAGAGAAAAGCAGTCCTATGGTATATTTAAAGAGAAAGCCAGGAGAGAGAAATTCAAAGTACGAAAGTGAGTGAAGAAAGGAGAGAAGTAAGGTATGAATAGGTACTTCTTCATATTTTTGGCTAGGAAGTCTTCCAGAATGGTTTTGAAGGATAGGAGGGAGTGTACTGACTTGATGGATACAGATAAGGAGTTCCAGGCCTTTGCAACATGGTATGAGTACAGACAATGCCCAGCAGATTTGAAAGGTTTGTGGACAGGCAGGAGTTTTTTTGTCACTGGATCATAATGAGGGACTGGGAGCACAGTTGTGTAGAATGCTACTTAGTGCTGGACAAGCAAATGGATGCTGGATAATTTTTATAGGTGGTAAGAAGCTGTGTATGTTAGTTTATGGGATAGTTCTAACCAGTTAGGCTTTACAGTGCTCTACAGTGGTGGGTTCTGAAAGAGGCATTCACTGCAAATTTAGCAACTTTGTTACAGCACTGTCCAAGTTATGTCCAGGGGTAGTGGCAAGTATAGTTTTAGTTGCACTGGTGACTAAGATTTTCGCTCTGTAAAACATCCTTAGCCTTGGATGAATTTTTCTTATGCAATTTTGTATATGCAGGTTGAATTTAAGTGACTTCAATGGTTGTATTACCGAGAGAGTACTTCAAATTTTGTTTTTTCATGAAAGAGGGATTTGGGAGTGGGGGCAGTATTTATTTATTTTTTTTGATTGAGCATGTGTTGTGAGTTAATGCTTCCTGAGCAATTTTTTTTCTAGGTGTACCATGTTGCTAGATGTGCAAATGAGTGTGGAGTCATCTGTGTACTGTATAAGGAAGGCCTGATGTGTGGAGGGTGTTGGTGAGAATGTTAAAGAGGAAGGAGCCAAAGACAGAGCCTTGTGGTACACCTGCAGTGACTGGGAGCTAAGAGGAGATGGTGGGGTTCTATTTTACTGATTGATAACTAATGGATAGATAGCTTTTGAACAGCAGTAATGTGGGATGAAATAGACATAAGGACATTTGAAGTAGAGGTTTGTTGTGACACACTGTGTTGAAGTCTTTAGACAAGTCTAGAAATAAAGAGGAGACTTGTTTACCATTATCTCTAGCATTACTGACAGTATCTATATAGCTAGAAGTGCAGTGTTAGTACTATGTGAAGGACAAAAGCCATGCTGTGTGGAGGACAGCTGTTCTTCCTGCAGGAGAGAGTTTAGCAATTGTTTTTGAATACATTTTCAAGTATTTTTTGGGGGGGATAAGATTGCTATAGGTCTAAAGTTAATGTTTCTTGAATTTCCTCCTGGAGTATGTGACTTTTTCCAAACAGAGGATAGTGGGACTACTGGATTGACCTATTTATAAGAATGGAGATAGGATAGGCAGTGCAACCCTGTTCTACCCAGCCACTCTGAGAAGGAAGAGGATCTCTAGTCATTACACCTCTGAGTCTCCTGATTCAGCACTGGAATTCCTATTTTTAAAGTACTAACTTAGAACATCATCAGCTGAAGTAGTCATGGTTTCAGCTTAAGAGTAGTTTTATACAGGATGTGGGCAAAGTGAAAGTGGATGTGATGATATGTGGATGTTGGCCAGGGTTGGGATTAGATGTTGGGGAATCCTTGGTTAGAGCCGATATTGTATCTATGAAATAAGAGGTGAATTGTATTGAGATTTCGAGTGGGGAGTTATTAGGAGTGGGGTAAGGGTCAAATTTTTGGCTGCAATGCAAGATTTCTTTAATGGTTGTTCCAGATTTTTTTTTTTTTTTTAGAAATGTGCCACATGTAAATAATTTATTTATTTACATTCTGCAACAGGGTTGGTATGCTGAACCTTGTGGTCTGTTTTCTGGCACAACAAAACTTTACTCTAAAAATGCATTAGTTTTAAAGCTAACAACAGAAACAATGATGGCATTTACAACAACTTTATTGTACTGTTACAAAAGTGAAACAGTCAAGTCAAATGTCATCACTATGCTGTTTCTACTGAGGTTCAGGATGGGATAAGAAAATGAGAGAGAAAATGTCTAGAGTTATGAAAGATATAATGTGTGAAGTTAAATTAAGTTTGCTGTATAAAGAAATACAAAGGAACACTGACATAAGGAAAATGTGGGGATTAGCAAACTGAGTAAAGAAAAAAATGGTATACAGACAGCTTTATAGTTTAATGAAAAAAATAAATTAAGTCTTCTAAAGAACTCATACTCCAAGAAAGGCTGCTTCATATAACTGGATCAGTGCTTATATGCTTATATAGCAGTGGCAGTGAGACAGAATCAGAGAATTCACTGACAAAAATAGGGACTGCAATGCCCTTAGCTGTGAAGCCAGCATAAGCTGATACACAGGAAGACGGGGGGAATTAACAAAAGCAAGCATGAAAAGATAGTGCCAAAACTGACATTACGGACAGGAAGCAATCATGTTCTCGATCCCATTCATTATGTATAGCCAAACAAAATCTGGCTAGTAGCTTTACCTTAGTTTTGCCCATTCACAGATGACCTCCTAATACATGACTATCTGCTAGTTTAATTACTAGCGTCCTGTTCCCTATCTTCCCTTACAACTTTGGTTATATTTTCTCTTGCCTTACTTAAAAGTATCATCTTCCCAGTATGCCTTTTTAAAGTGTATGTGACTCATCTGTAAGTCCATTAAGTCAGGGTTACTTTCTTCAGTAACTTACCTTGAGGTGGAAGGTGTAGCTTCTTCCCCGAAAAATAATGTTACTGCTGTTTCTTCTATATTTCCACATGAAAAAGGAAGTCTTAAACTGAAAATACCTTTGGCTTTATATTATTTATCAGTGCAGGCCTCTTATATCTTGTTTTTTCTTGTGTGTTGGTTTTCCTCTAACTTAGCGGAAGTCTCACCCTCTCACTTTCTTTATATTCCTAACGGTGTACCCTCACTACAAAGGATATATATCAGAAAAACATTTATTGCCAAGTTTTTCTTCTTCTTGGTTCACAGATTTCTGCTGCCTACAGTTCACCTTCAGTTGCATTCTCTGCTTAGTGTTAATACAGAGACGATCAGATTTCTGCATTCTACTGCTTACTGTACTCACTTTGCCATGATGTGCCTCACAGAAGCTTTCTTTTTCTAATTTTCTCTTCTCCGTTTCCTGTTTTAGCACTTTTTTGTAAGTTTGTGTCTTGAACTGTCTTTTATTTATGAATCTCCAGTCAATTTTCAGCTCCTATACTGATGTTTCTTACAGTATGGGGTCTTTCTTGCTCTGTCATTGGGTTATACCTCTAATAACATACATCATCCTTTTTTGTTGTTTAATCACATTCAAATCTTCTACCGCGGTGGTGGTGCTGCGGTAGCATTGTCACCTCACAGTAAGACGCTGTCCGGTTCGATTCTCAGCTAGAGCGTCTTCTGCGTGGAGACATGCGTGAATGGGCGTACCTTCTTTGAAGGTTGCACGTCAGGGCTGGTAACTCGGCACGTAAAAATCAACTACCAATCATTAGCGGACCGGAGTTCCGCTGTGGCGACCCTAACCGGGAAAAGCCGAAAGACACAACAACCACATTCAAATCTTCTCTCCTTTTGTGATCTCAATGCTTATCCCTTCTCTGATTATTACTCATTATTATTATTATTATTATTATTACTGAATCTCTATGCAAGTGTCGCTGCCTTGCTCCTCCCCCTTTCTTATACTGAGCAGGTGTATGAGCTTGCCACACCGTATCTGTAGCTTCCTCACCTGACAACACACACAGTTTGCATAGTACTTTAAAACAAGATGTCTTTTCCTAATTAACACAATTGACAAAATCAGGGATTACAGCCAATGGATGCAGCATTTTCAAGAATGTCTGAATTTCTACATGTATACAACAGTACTCTTTTCTGTCACCATGAACGGATAGTATCCCCACTGCCTGTTAGTAATTTTATGCTTACACACTAGAGAAAGAGTTTATAGAATATAGCATAGCTTGAACTTCCCTTCCTTTTAAAAGACAGTACATTTTACTAGCCTGGTTGTAACACAATGACATAAGGCAGCTTGATTATCCTAGATCTAGCCATATCACACCCCATAGATGTACCTTCATTTAAAGTATACATTTCAGTTTTTGCTTTCCTACTAACGGTATTTATTTATTTTTTTTAAGTATTAACAACATAGGACTTAGCATTGTGACCACTCCCTCAAAATTAAAGTAAAATTTACACACTCTTTGCTGTCTTTTGTTTAACACCATTCACTGTTTTAACATTTGTAGCAAAGTATTCATTTTATACATTACAACATTAACTAATAAACATGCAAATATAGTCACCAGTTTATCAGATTTCTTGTAATCACTGTGTGCTATCAAGTGCTATCAATTTTCTTATATTACTAAACAAAGAACATTTAAAAATGGCTGCTGCTAAAATATTGATTTTGCTTTACTGCTGCTAACAGGTTTAAGCCAGAGCTTTAAAAAATGTTTTAAGTCATGAATCTGTGCATTTCCCAGTTTATTTACATTAAAATCCAGCCATGAAATGTTACTACTACCTAGATTATACCAGTGTTAACTAATACTTCTTGCTTATGGTTATCACAGTCCATGCAATCAATCTCATCCATGTCCATTATATATTTTTAGTGCCTCTTCTCTCAGCTTAGAAGACAGAATTCTTGTCCATACTGCTTTGGTCCAGTTCTCTGTAGTGGCATAGCATTTAAATGTCACTAAATATGATTTCAGGTTATCTTGTCAGGCTTGTTTCTTCAGAGTTGACATAATCTTGTGGTTGGCAGCCATGTTAGCCAGTACAATTAACTGTTGTATCTGCACCAGCTTTTTGTCAAGTCCCCACCTAGAGCTCCACAATTTTCCACAGTAATTCCTCCTTGGGTGTGCACACACTAGGTAACCATGACAGGAACACCAGAGACACAGTATAATAGGGGATTTTAGCCCAAATATGCTTCGCACTTGGCAGTAGGTTTTGTGAGGCACTAAACCTTGGCACATTTCTAGCCAACTGCTAGCATTCTCTACCAGTGTAACATTAAAAAAACACTGGTAATACGACATATTTAAAAAAAAACAGATTTATTTAAAAAAAATCCATAAATTAATACATTTAGCCTACTTGGGTTTTGCAGTTTCAAAATAAAAACAAACAATGCCTTTATAACAGTGTTCACTCCACACAACCCTTCTACACTACAGTCTGTCTTATAACCAAAATGAAAGTCCAAATTTGCAGGCTTGTCTCAGGCACCACTTTTCCCTCTAAAAAACAAGTATTTCCACAAGCTACAATCCACAGATTAAACTATACAAGGTAGGCCAAACTGGGTGACCTCTCAAGTCCATGCTTCCAGAGCATCCTTGGGTTTTCCTTGAAACTCTGTGTGTGACTTCCCGAGTACGGCCCTCCACGCTACCCCTTTTTATACCACAGTAAGCTACAGCAGGTGTACACTGAGGCCATTTGGTATTCCCAGAAAGACATATAAAACAATGCAGTTTATAATGCAAATTTCAACAGGTATGAGGGACATGTAATTAGTATAATTTACAGTATGCAAACTGGCATGTACGGGAAGCATGAAGCATGTGCAAAGAAAGAAATATGAAGCCAATGTAGTGCACAGTGCAAAAATAAGCATAAACAGGAAAACCTGTGCAATTTACAGTTGGCAAACTAACATGCACAGGTGAATTAACTAACATTTTGAACAAGTAAAGCAGCCAGGATCCAGTTCAGTTGAATACATACAAAGAAGAATGTACTCTGGGTGCAAAATGTTGAATCAACGCATCTTAGAACACACAGAATGCAGTGCAGTACAAACTAAAAAAGTAATGTCAGAAAAGATTAAATCCAGCAGCTAACCAGGTATTCTTGGAGTAACAGGCAAAAGTGTGAGATTACAGAAGAGTCAACACTAGTATATAGGGTACAACCAGAGTACTGCCAGGCTGTCTTGTATAGCCATGTAAAAGCAAAACAATTACACGTGCCATTAGCTTGCTAAGCTAAAACAAACAGGACAGCTGCAACAGCAGAATGTTTCAATATTTCAACAGCATAAATAGCATACTAATGAGCACACATTTCTGTTAACGACATTTCTATAATTATCTGCCATTAAAATCGACTTCTTGCAAGTATTCTTCCAGTCATACATTTTCTAAGTTACAAATACAATCCTGCAAATATGTTGTCAAAAAGCAATCAGAATTAAACACTTTCATTCTTAAAGGAAAACTTTACATTCCAAATAACCTTACCACACAGTAATTATTTTTTCCTCCCTGTAACATCATCTTGATGTTTAATGCCAAGAAACTATTCAGTACCTTTCAAATTTTTAAGACTCCCATTTGTTTCATTGCCACAAAACTTGAATATCCCGCCATATTCCTACTTAAATCTAACATGAAACAGGGCAGTCATGACAGACTCTAGTTTTCAGAGTTGGCCACTGCCAATAATTTTGTATCCTACATAGCATAAATGCATCTTGTCTTCATTGCTGGTCGCAGCCCATAGTTTTAACTCCTGTAACTGTCTCTTTTTGTGATCAGTAAAACTTCAGTTTAACTGTTAATATCTGCTTTACATAAAAAGCATGGACAGGTTATATGCTGTAGAGAAGGAACAGGTCCACGATGGGCCTCCACAACCCATTGTTCCTGGGAAACAAACATTATGCAATAAAAATGTGTTTTTTGCTGAAACAAGGGAACAGGTTGGATGGTTTTCTGATCCCGCAGAACCAAAGGAAAATGAGGACGGGACTTCCAAGCCATAACATAACTATTATAGATGAAGGAGATAACCCAAGTGTCTGCGGTTATTTGCTGCCAAACAGGAAAGGAAAGGGTTAGCCTGAGGGAAAGAGGAATATGACTGAGAAGAAGGAGAGGTTGGATATCAGACAGAGGCAGATTTGTCAGGAAAAGAAGGTTTTTGGCCTCAAGAACTCTGAATGAGTTTGTTTGGGAAAAGCCGCTTAAGAACCTTTAGGCTCCAACAGGTTATCTAGGCTGCCTATGGACAAACAGATTTAGATGGATAGCTCCTCTAGAACTTAGGTATAGGGGAAGCAAAGATTTGCTTCATGTCTTACATAACCATACCCTTATCCTGAAGAATTTTAAACAATTCTACAGCAAAGGTGCCAAAGAGATTCTGGTTGTCAAAGGGTAATCTGAAAGTGTAGCCTTAATGTCCTCCGTTAAGGCTTAAAAGCCCAACCAGATGCAGTTACCCTAGAAGAGGCATCAGCAGCATCAAAGCTGCATTTAGTGGAATAGTGAGCATCTGAGAGGCAGAACTCAGTACAGAATGGGCGGAGGTCGTACTGTCCAAATCAGGCATATCAGCCAACACCCCCCCCCCCCCCCCAAGCTGGGAGAGAAGAAACAGGACAAATTTAGTCATGTGGGTCTGATAATTAATGGCCCTAAAGGCTAAAGTAGCAGAAGTATACACTATTTTACCCATTCCTCTCCATGACATGGCTGTCCTCTTCATAAAGGAAAAGCTTGGAAGAGTACAGCAGTTTGGATGGCTTACATGTGGGCAAGAAAACAACAGCAGACTCAGATGAAAGACTTTTATATAAACACTTATGATCCTCTGGGACTTTATAAAACCTGTCTTGCTTCTTAGAGGTTGAAGACAAAGACAGGAGCCTCAGAAGCTACTGCAAATACATCCAAAAGGGGATGTAAAACAGGAGGGGCTGCAGAAAGTCTGGGCGAGTCCATTTGTAAGAGTTCATAATATCTCTTTTGAACCTCAAAAACCTGGAACAGTCCTGCTTAAAGTGTTCTATCATATGGAGTACTGTAACCCCACAATTTATATTTCTTCAAAAGACTAAATTGGGGACAGTGAATCTTCTTCATCGGACCCCAGAGCAAGAGGAGAGTGGATCTGGGAGGAAGTCTTCAACAGAATCAAACTCTTCATCAGTAGAATCAGAATCCCTAAGTCTCTTGGAAGGTGTGAAAGACCATGGAGCAGAAGCAAAAATAGACAACCCTTGTGGAGGTTTCAGGGCCAAAAGGGCATTAAACAGTCCCTGAATAAAGTCCTGCCACTCTTTGTGAGGATGCTTAGCCACCGAAGCAACATGCTTGCTTTTCTGTTTCTTTTTTAAAGAACATCTGCTTTAACAAATCTAGGAAGTTCAGACCCCTGCCTACATTCGATGAGGGTACCAGGCACCTCTTCCCTAATATTTGGGGAATCCCCTAGTCCCCTTTGATATAATCAGCCACGGTTTCCCCTCTACATCTGTATCAGACTTATCCAGAGCCTAGGTGGACATGTGGGGTAGACAGCTCTGCGTCAGCCTCCAACTGAGTCACGGCAGAGAAAGTACAGTTGTGTACACTTACCATAAATGTAGATGTTCGAGTGTATTCACTGTTGCAGTCATCACAATTGGGTTATCCTGCAATGGGTAGCCCTCAGTTGGCCCGAATACCAGAGGCATAGTATTTCTGCGTCGGTTGCTGTCGCTTCAGGACTGACGTCAGGTCGTCGGTGGTATAAAAACAGGCAGCTGACATCATTACATCAGTTTTTCTTGGCCCAAATGTTAGGAGTCCCCAAACAGGGAGTTAAGCTATGGTGGAAAACCACCACCAGTAAAAAGTAAATACCAATAGCCATGTAAGGAGTGAGGAAGAGAGAGCGAGAGATGAGGGGGCTGGAAGGTGGGAAACTGTGAATACACGAACATCTACATTTATGGTAAGTGTACACAACTGTACTATGTTGTTCATGTTTCACTGTAGCAGTCATCACAACTGGGTTGATTCCCAAAGCTGAAGAATGGGTGGAGGCAGTCAAGAAGAGTTGGGGCTGGCTAGTATGCCCTGCAGGACTGCGGTTGCAAAGCCCGCCCTGGATCTGGAAAAGATAGGCAGGTGGTAACACTTGGTGAAGGTGTGAACAGAACTCCAGGTTGCAGCTTCCAGAATGTCCCTGGTAGGGCCTCCTCTGAGAAAGGCTGTAGAGGTTGAAGTTGCCCTAGTGGAATGCATTCTGACCCCTAGAGGGGGAGGTTTCCCATGGTGTTTGTAACAGAACTGGATATAGTGTACTATCCATTTGGAGATGGTTTGCTTTGACATGGCCTTGCCCTCTGCCCCTGGGGCAAAGCTGACTAGTAACTGGTCAGAGTTCCTAAAGGGCTTAGTCCTATCAAAGTAGAATCTGAGCTATCTGTACACATCTAAAGAGTGCAGGATCCTTCCCCCCTTGTTTTGAGGATTAGGGAAAAAGGTGGACAAATGGATAGATTGGTTGAGAGCCACATTGGACACCACTTTAGGCATGAAAGTTGGGTTAGTTCTGAGGGAGACCCTGTCAGCATGAAGAATAATGAAGGGTTCCACAGCCATAAGTGCTTGTAGCTCAGACACTCTTCTAGCTGAAGTGATGGCCAGAAGCAAGGCTGTTTTCCAAGAGAGGAATTTTAACTCTGCTGACACTGCAGGCTCAAAGGGGGGTAGTTTGAGCTTTTCCAACACAAAGTTAAGGTCCCAAGCAGGGATAGGGGCTCTTCATGGTGGCCTTAAGTTGTTAGCCCCTCTCAGGAACTGTTTGATGAGAGGGTGAGAGAAGAGAGGTGGCTCAGTGCTGTAATGAGCAGAGATGGCAGAGCCATGGATCTTAATGGAAGAGAGAGAAAGGCTCCTGTGGAGTAGGTCTGCGAGGTAATCCAGGATAAGAGGTAAGGAGGGCTGTGCTGGATCTGCTCCTTTAGTATGGCTCCAGGAACAATACCTTTTCCACTTGTCAGCATATGATTTTCTTGTACTGGGTCATCTGGCTTCACGTATGACATCCAGTACCTGCTTGCTTAGGCTGGCCACTGGAGGAGAAGTCATGGTATAAGCCAGGCTGCAAGGTTCAGGGTCTACAATTGCGGATGCAAGAACTGTCCCTCCTGCTGAGTCAGGAGATTTGGTGTCTGGGGGAGGTGCCATGGAGGCAACGGTGACAGACTGCGCAGTAGTGGGTACCAGTGTTGGCGTGGCCAGTCTGGGGCAATCAGGATTGCCATTGGTCTTTCCTCCCTTATCTTAAGTAATACTCTTGTAAGAAGAAGTAGAGGGGTTAATGCATAGATTGAGAGGTTTGCCCACTGGAAGGATAGGGCATCCACTTTCCAGGGCTTGCTGTGAGGTTTCCTGATGCAGAATTTGCTGAGCTGGTGGTTTTATGGGGAGGCAAATAGGTCCACCTTCAGAGTATCCCATGTTTGGGTCACAAGGCTGAAGGTGTTGTGGTTTAATTGCCACTCATGTGGGTCTAGGAGATTTCTGCTTAAGCTGTCTTCCAGAAAGATTTGGTTGCCTGGCAGGAATTGAGCTTGCAGGTGAATATGCATGGCTAAATCCACAGGGTCATGGCTAGCCTGCAGAGTGGAAAGAGTGGGTTCCCCCTAATTGTTGATATACCACATCACTGTCGTGTTGTCGGTTTTGATTAGTAGAGACCCCGAAGAAAGTAGGGATCTGAAAGCTGTCAGAGTGTGCTGAACAGCTAGCATCTCTTTTTAGTTGATGTGCAGATGAATTTGATTTGTGCTCCAGTGGCCCTGAATGCACCTGCTGTCCAGATGTGCCCCCCAGGCTTAGTCTGATGCATCTGTGGTTAGGGTCTGGGCAGCATGGGGTTGTGTAAAGAGAAGTCCCTCGTTGTGGCTGCATGCTGCTGCCCACCAAAGGAACTCTTTCCTTAGACAAGGTATGATAGTTTCCAGGTCCTGAGAATGTTGACACCAAAGACTTTTTAAGTACCAATGAAGTTTCCTCATATGCAGTCTGGCATATGGAATTAGTAGAATGCAGGAGGCCATGAACCCTAGAGCTTGCAGGATTTTCCTTTCAGATAACTGGGTTCTGGTGGCCTGTCAGACAGGCTTATTTTTATGGAGTAAGGAATGCCATCTAGGATGCTGTGTCCAAGCTTGCTCCCAGGAATACAGTTTTTTGACTGGGGACTAGTTTGAATTTCTTTTGGTTGATAGTGTACCCCAGAGAGGTTAGAAGGTCCTTTACAAATGTCAGGTGCTGCAAAAGCTTTTCCTGACTGTCTGCCTGAATCAGGCAATCGTCTAAGTAGGGGTAAATTTGAATATTTCTCTGTCTGCAGTAGGCAATGGCTGGAGCCAGGCATTTTGTGAAAACTCTGGGAGGAGTGGATAAGCCAAAGGGAAGTGCAGAGAGCTGATAATGCGCAGATCCTGCCCTGAAATGTAGATATTTTCTGCAGGAGTCCCTGACTGGGATGTGCAGATAGGCCTCCTTTAGGTCTAGGGTGGCTAACCAGGCATCTTTGGACAGCATAGGGAGAAGCTGCTGTAGGGTGAGCATTTTGAATTTTGGTACCACCAAGAAGGTGTTTAGAATGGATAGATCTAAGACTGGGCACCAGGTGCCCTCTTTTCTGGGTACCAGGAAAAGTCTGGAATAAAAACCTTGTCCTATCTGTTCTGCTGGAACAGGCTGAATTGCCCTTATGGAGAGCAGGGACTGAACTTGGTTTTGTGCCTCTGCCCACTGGTTTGGAGGAAGGTCTGGGAACCCTTTTGGGGTTGGCAGCATGTGGAAATAAAATGTGTACCCCTAGGATACTATGCTGAGGACCCATCGATCGCTGGTGACGGAGGTCCAGTTTTTTGCATGGTGGGCAAGTTTTCCTCTTAGTGGCAGGAGCAGTTGGGCAGAGGTGAGGGGAAGAATTGATAAGTCATTGTGAATTCATTCCATAAGGGGGTGGCTTAGCACTCCCTGTTGTAGAAGTGGAGGTATTCCATTGCTTAGATCTCTGCATACCCTGAGACTGTAGTCTGGGGGGGGGGTCTGTTTCCCCAAGGTCTACTTTGACTTGGCCTTGAGGGGGCTGGAAAGGACCAATGTTTTGAAGGGCAATGCCTACTGAATCTTGGAGGCTGCACTTGCAAAAAATCTGACTGTCTGCATAGACTTAGCCTTTTCTTCCACCTTTTTTAAAACCTCTTCTGCTTTGGTGCCAAACAGATTGTCTTTGTTCATTGGTGCGTCCAATAATTTTGATTTGACATGGTCTGGCAAGGTCTGCTCCTTAAGCCAGGCATGCCTTCTAAGTACAGAACCTGTGACTGCTGCCCTGCAAGATGCTTCTAAGGTGTCAAACTCACATTGCAGGGTATGCTTCTGACTTGGCTTGCAGAATGCATAAGCTCCTGTAATTCTTTATTTTCTGCAGTCAGGGAAGGTAGATCATTTTTGCTTAAGTTCCATAGTATCATCATCTTCTTTTGGCTGTTCCCGTTAGGGGTCGCCACAGCAGATCACCTGTTTCCATTTCTTCCTGTCCTCTGCATCTTGCTCTGTCACACCAACCACCTGCATGTCCTCTCTCACCACATCCATAAACCTTATCTTAGGCCTTCCTCTTTTCCTGTTACCTGGTAGCTTCATCCTTAGCATCTTTTTCCAAATATACTCAGCATCCCTCCTCAGCACATGTCCAAACTAACGTAATCGTGCCTCTCTGGCTTTGCCTCCAAACCTTCCAACCTGGGCTGACCCTCTAATATACTTATTCCTAATCTTGTCCACCCTCGTCACACCCAGTGCAAATCTTAACATCTTTAATTCTGCCACATCCAGCTCAAACTCCTGCCTTTTTGTCAATGCCGCTGTGTCCAACCCATATAACATAGCTTGTCTCACTACCCCCTTGTAGATCTTCCCTTTCACTCTTACAGGTACTCATCTGTCACAAATTACTCCTGACACTCTTCTCCACCCACTCCATCCTGCCTGTACTCTCTTCTTCACCTCTCTTCCACACTCACCGTTACTCTGAACTACTGACCCCAAGTATTTAAACTCGTCCACCTTCGCCACCTCTACTCCTTGCATCCTCACCATTCCTCTATCCTCCCTCTCATTCACACACGTATATTCTGTCTTAGTCCTGCTGACCTTCATTCCTCTTCTCTCTAGAGCATATCTCCATCTCTCCAGGGTCTCCTCCACCTGTTCCCTACTCTCACTACGGATCACAATGTCATCTGCAAACATCATAGTCCACGGGGACTCCTGTCTGACCTTTTCTGTCAACCTGTCCATCACCATTGCAAATAAGAAAGGGCTCAGAGCTGATCCTTGATGTAACCCCACCTCCACCTTAAACGCATCTGTCACTCCCACCGCAGACCTCACCGCTGTCACACTACCCTCGTACATATCCTGTACCACTCTTACATACTTTTCTGACACTCCTGACTTCCTCATACAAATCCACAACTCCTCTCTAGGCACCCTGTCATATGCTTTCTCTAAGTCTACAAAAACACAATGCAACTCCTTCCGACATTCTCTGTACTTCTCCATCAACACTCTCAGACAAAAGCAAAGATCGCATCTGTAGTGCTCTTTCCTGGCATGAAACCATACTGCTGATCACTAATCATCACGTCCCTTCTTAACCTTGCTTCCACTACTTTTTCCCATAACTTCATGCTGTGACTGATCAGTTTTATCCCTCTGTAGTTACTACAGCTCTGCACATCACCCTTATTCTTAAAAATCGGTACCAAAACACTTTTTCTCCATTCCTCAAGCATCCTCTCACTTTCCAAGATTTCATTAAACAATCTGGTTAAAAACTCCACTGCCATTTCACCTAAACACCTCCATGCTTCCACAGGTATGTCATCTGGGCCAACAGCCTTTCCATTCTTCATTCTCTTCATAGCTATCCTTACTTCCTCCTTGCTAATCCATTGTACTTCATGATTTACTATCCCTACATCATCCAACCTTCTCTCCCTCTCATTCTCTTCATTCATTAACCCCTCAAAGTACTCTTTCCATCTACTTAACACACTTTCCTCGCTTGTGAGCATGTTTCCCTAATCATCCTTTATCACCTTTACCTGCTGCACATCTTTCCTAGCTCGGTCCCTCTGTCTAGCCAATTGGTACAGGTCCTTTTCTCCCTCCTTAGTGTCCAACCTTTCATACAACTCTTCATATGCCTTATCCTTAGCCTTTGCCACCTCTCTCTTTGCTATGCACCTCATCTCCTTATACTCCTGTCTACTTTCTTCATCTCTCTGACAATCCCACTTCTTCTTTGCCAACCTCTTTCTCTCTCTGTATACTCTCCTGTACTTCCTCATTCCACCACCATGTCTCCTTGTCGTCCTTCCTCTGTCCAGATGTGATACCAAGCACCTTTCTAGCAGTCTCCCTTACTAGCTCTGCTGTAGTTACCCAGCTATTTGGTAACTCTTCACTGCCACCCAGTGCCTGCGTTAACTCATCCCTGAACTCCACCTCACAATTACCCTTTTTCAATTTCCACCACTTGATCCTTGGTGCTGCCCTCACACTCCTCCTCCTCTTCTTGATAACCAACGTCATCCTACAAACCACTATCCTATGCTGCCTAACGACACTTTCTCCAGTCACCACTTTACAGTCTCCAATCTCCTTCAAACTGGCATTCCTACATAAGAAATAATCCACCTGTGTGCATCTTCCTCCACTCTTGTATGTCACCCTATAAGTTTTAATAAGTTCCATAGTATGCTGTTAGAATTTCAGCATGTGGAACTGACAATTTAATGCTCTAATGTCAAGAGTTGCAGTGGTGTATACTTTTTTACTCCATCTAAAGCACGAGAGTTCCTGTCTAAGGGGTGGGATTCTTAGATCTAGTTGCTTTTATTCCTTTAGGTCATTGGGAGATGCCTTCTGGGTCAGCAGTAGGATTTTTGAAGAGAAATTTGTGGGAGTCAGGGACTCTGTAGTACCTGTCAGGTTTCCTGGAAGAAGGGGTAAAGTATCAGTAGTTAGACTGGATTCCATAAAAACATCATCCACAACATCCAGAACAGGAGGGATTGCTAAGGGTCTGTATTGTGGTAATTCTACAAAAATCCCTGAGTCTCTTTTTGGACCGAGGATAATCTTGGCATTCCCAATGGAAATGCTCTCTCAAAGTATGTAGGGTTTCACCAAAAGAAAAATCCTCTGGAGGGGAGGCAGAAGGAATGGATTCCTCTGCATCTGAATCCTCATAGGCAAATAAGGGCATGTCTTCATAATCAGAAACCTCAGAGTCATTGGACATTTGGTTACATAAAGCTGCTGGGGACAAGTCTCTTTTGCTTTTAGCAGGGGAAGGCTGGCTTCCCCTAATCAGCATGATAAGGTCTTCCGCCATTTTAAGCATCTGAGATTGTGGCAAGGAAGTTTGGGTCGTCGTTTTTTTAGGTGTAGCTCGTACTCTTGGCCTTCAAAACTCGGTAGTTTTAGAAAGAACTGAAGATGCAAAAGAAGTCATCGGTTTGTGCCAAATATCGGTAGAGAGAAGAACTTCCTCAGAAGCCGGTGCCTGCACAGCGGCTCCGGACCCATCCAAGGTAGAGACACCTGTAGGTTCCGTAGTCAAAAAAGAGTCTTGCGGCATACTGGACTCCGAACTCTCAGTCGTGGCCTGCAAATCCATCGAAGCGGGCATCAGTGGCTGCAAAAGCGCCTCACTGAGTACTGGCGAACTGGCGACTAGCTTAACGGAAGGGTCGTCTGCAGTTCTGAACCTGTGCGGTCTGCCTCTGTCTTTATCCTTACATTTTTTGGAAGATTGGTAGCCGGATGGCTTACCGAAGCCATTTCAGAATACGGAGATCGAGAACAAAAGTATTTAGCTACAATAAGGGCCTGACGACTAATAGTTTGGGTGTTGAACAAAGCACAAAACCAGCAGCGAGGTACGTCGTGATCTGGGCCTAAACAGGTGACGCAGTAAGAATGGAAATCTCGGTGTGGTATTTGCTTTCCACAGGCAAGACAATTGTTAACTTTTTCTGACATCGGTTAGAGTAAGAAAAAAGGATTCCCAACGGGGTACTTAGCTTTAGAAGACTTCAACTTCAATTTCGGAAACAAAAAACTCAGGTAGTGGCCGACCGGCACTTGTGCAATCTGCTTCTGCTTCGGGCTCCTTGGCAAGAAAGACTGATGTAATGGCGTCGGCTGCCTGTTTTTATACCACTGATGACCCGACGTCAGTCCTGAAGCGACAGCAACCGATGCAGAAATATTAAGCCTCTGGTATTCGGGCTGACTGAGGGCTACCCCTGGCAGGATAACCCAATTGTGATGATTGCAACAGTGAAACACGAAGAACATCTGGTGTTGGCACTAGAAAGTCCTCAGGTTCTTCATCCAACCTGAGTGAAACATCCAGTAGATGCTGGACAGCAGCAGGATCAGCCTTTTTAGCTTTTTTCTTAAGTGTCAGTTGAACTTTGGGTTGGGTAGATTCAGTCATGGTACCCTGAGTCAAAAGCATCAATGTTGGTTTTCAAAATAAAAAGAGAGGGACGACAGATGACTGCAGAGTATCTTAGGGACAAAAACCGGACAAATCTCACACTGTGTATGGTCATGTGTCACACCCAAACAACAAAGGCACTTCTAGTGTCTATCCTCATGGGGAATCTGCCTCCCAGAGTCACATTCTCCCTTCCTGGATGACATGAAAACAAACTACAAGATGGGAAAAAGAAAGAAACCTCAATGGGCACTTATCTTTATAGAAGATTCAATAGATGAACCAGCTCAGTGAACGGTGTACAGACTGAATTTAGGGGTAGCATTCAGTCTGGCAGAAAAGAAGTTCTGAGGATCAGATGGCCATACGTCACATATGCACCTTACGCCTTATACACAGGACATACATCTGAAGTACGAAGCCTTTAAGGTATAAGGCTTTGGTATGCTGGCCGGATGACTAGGCTGTTCTCAGTAGGACATCCCAAGAGTAAAGAATACTGCAACAGTTATAAGGAAGGACATCAAAAGATCTACTTAAGGCGATACTGAACACTTGGTAAAACTACAGAAAGGGGTACCTTTAAATCTATGAATTGAGGAAGAGAATTTATGAGCATTCTTATGCTGTTAAGAAGAATTTGGATAATGCATTGTTTAAACACACCTTGGTACGCTCTGGTTGAAAGAATTTTCACTTTACTGTCATTGACAACATCCCTAAGGATTTTAATGGGGATAAAGAAGGGCAGTTAGATTACAGGGAATTGAAGTGGCAGATTTTGCTCAATGCTTATAATGCACCAGGGTTAAACAGTGGGATTAATTATAAAACTGTTTTACGTAGAAACGCTTATTATGACAAATGTAAATAAATGTATGCTTAAATGTATGCTTTTAATTTTTAATAAGTATTGTTTTTTTTACAAATGCTTTTAGGAAAAAACGTTTATTCATGTTCATATTACTTTTATTGAAGCAGCCTTTTGATTGGTTGTTTTAGATTGGGATGGGATATTTAATAATGGCATATGTGTTTTTTTGTTTGTTCTGAAGAAGGCCATTGTTGTTTGGCCGAAAGCGCTTAACCTTGATAATAAACCTCTTGGATTTTTAGTGGCGTCCACTGGCTGTTTCTTTTTACAGTGTTCCTGCTTATTGTTCTCCTTGTTGCACTAGAATTAGAGGCATTGTTTACAGTTTTAGTTTCCATGAGAAGAGAACTTACCAAGTACTACAACAGCTGTCCTTACAGATGCTGGGATAGAGAGTTAAACTGCTGTAAACCTTGTGAACTCATCAGTAAGGATCAGCAGACATTTTTGTACCATTACATCATAACATCTTGATCTCTGATAACTCAAACAGAATGCTTGCACTTTCAACAGCATTTTACTTGCATAGTATAATCACTTTACATATTCTCTATCAAATTCTAGTTTTAGGAACTTTATTTTTTGTCTCAGTAATTTTTTGCTTTCACGGTTCCTAAACATGATTCATAAGTAATTTTCCCTGACTGTCTCTATAAAACTTCAGGGATGATATGTCTAGCCTTTCCTATAACTGGCACTGTAAAGTCATACTTACAAATTCATACTTTTTAAAGTCTCTACATCTGGGTAATTTGTCTTTCATCCGCCAGCAACTCCTTAGACAATACTGTGCCACTTCCTATAAGAACTGGATCTTTCTCATTAGTCTAAGTTTCTTCCAGGGCTTTTGGGATTGCACAGTCAGCTATCATGTTCAATATAATCCTTCACTACCATACATATACCGCCTTGTAATTTTCTGTACATGTTTTGACAAATTGATTTAGGAAAAATGTACTGTCCATTTTTTTTGTTCTTAATGGTTTTGGGCTTCAGCTGTATTAAGTAGTCCTTAGTGGTTTACAGTCTTATCAGTTTGAACGTCTGTTCATACAAGTGTATGTCAAAGTGTTCACAAGCCCATACAATGGACAGTGCTGACCTTTCAGTCTGTTAGTACTTATTCTCTGCATCTGATAAAGGCCTACTTGCATATGAAACAATTACATGACTGTATTTCTGTCTTTGGCCTATTACGGCTCCTTACCCCACTGGACCTGCATCTGCCTTAAGACGAGTTTCACATTCAGGATTAAAATAAAGCATCATTGGTGATTTCCAAGATGTCTGCACATTGAGTAACAGCTTGTTTCTAGCTCTCCCAATGTGAAAACAGAAACTCAACAGAGAAGGCCAGTAGACTTGTGTTTATAGGTAAATTTCAATAACTGGCTAGTAACTGCACTGCCTGGATGCCATGAATAAAGAAATACAGAAGACCTGGAAAAATAATCATCTACAAAATTAAGGAAGAAACACTGACTACGGAAAGTTCTGCAGCTGTTCAGCAAAAAGCAATGCAACCTTCAACCATGACTTCCAGTAACCTACAGGAAGATATATATAAGAAAACGTCATACACACCTGGTTCACATAAACAGAGCACTGATAATGTATATCAACACAAACAAAAGGCTAGAAGAAATGGAAGAAGCTTTAAACAGATATTCAGATGAGATGATAAAGCTGCAAAAATCAGATGTCAAAATAAAGAAAAGGCTGGCTGAACATGAGACTGCTCAGGAAGAGATGATTAAAAAAAATAGAATTAGAGGACACAGCACATAGAGAAAAATCTGAGATTTTCAGCTATACCAAAGAAGCTGGAAGGAACAGACTGCATTACTTTTATGACAGCACAAATAAGCAACTGGACTAGTATTCCACAGCAAGAGTTGTTAGTTGAAAGGGCACATCGTGTATATGCTCCAAACCTGACTAAAATAAAGCAACTTAGACCTTTAATAGTAAAGATACAATCCTACCAGCAGAAGGAGTTGATTCTGATAAAATTGTGGCAGAATGACAAAGTCCTAAAAGTGAAAGACAACAGTGTGTTTGTGGACAATGATTACTCATATGACAGAAGAGGAGCAAATTTATTCCACTATTCAATGAATGTTGAGATGCAGGTGTGAGATTCAAACTGCTGTAACCCATATGTCTTCAATGTATTCTTCCCTGGAGGGACAAAATCATGTTTTGATTAAGTACATGCTAAGGAGGAAATACAGAAGTTTGTCCAAGAAAAAGTAAGCTGTGAAACAGAAGGATATGCTTCTTGTTCTTCTGGTAATAAAGACCAAAGAGGGACTGTACCTGTGAAACCTTTTCAAAAGAAAATAGAGAGAAGGAAGGGAGCAGGAGAGTTGACTACAAGAATCAAGAGTCTGTTGGAAATGAAGCAGACAGGATTTCAGAGGAAATGTAGCAGAGACAGGATTTCAGAGATGAACAGTAATAAAACCAGTAATTTAATATTGGATTACAATGCAATAATTATATCTGTGAAATATGACAAAACAAGAAAATCTGGAAATATTGTACTTTTTCTGAATTTGTTAGACTTGTGGGGGACTCTAAAGTATATGCCCTACTTCATGTCATTAATGTCTGGAAAAGTGATTTGGGGAGGGGAAGAGGAGGGAGAAAGTTAACTGTAAGTAAAGATTTTTTTCCTCTTAAAATAGTGCCAGTTTTGTGGCATGTGGTTTTCTTTATGTGCTATAAAGCTTTTTTCAGTTATTTTTAAGTACAATTGGGATTATAAACAGGTGTTGCTGTTCTTTTTTTTCTTTTCATTCTCCTGTCCCTCTTTCATCTTGTTCAGTTTTAAGAAATGTACGCATTGCACTGTATAAAAAAATCCTGATTAAAAAGCATGATAAAATAAAAATTAATGTACTTTTTCTCATTCTTGCATGGGGAAATGACTGGCTTATAGTCCTTAGATTGATTTAGTAACAAGTTTTAAGAGAGAAAGAGCAAGTAAATGAAAAGGAATACTGAATATTATGAGGCTTTTTTCTAGCAAATACACATATGTTCAGTAACAATTCTGCAGCTGGTCTTCATGTTTTCATGGAAACAATCTGATAAGGCGAAACTGGCTGCCTGGTTCTAATGTCTCAATGGAGACAATCTGATAAAGAGAAACTGGCCACAGTCTGGTGAAGAGTGACTGGCTGAGGAAAAATAAAAAGAGTGAAAGCATTCACAGTTTTCCCCAAAGTAGATAATGTTCTCCAAAAGCATTCAGGGGCTTTCCCAAGGTAGTCAATGTTCTCTGAAAACATTCAGGGGTTTTCCCAGCTGGGAGAGCTATAAAGTCAAGACAAATCCAACCAGCAATTAGTAGAAGCACAGATGGCACCATGCGTCTTAGCGTGGATGATCTTTCTTTTAGGTTAACTCAATTCTGTAAGTGTGGCTGTCAGTTTGAGACTTTTGTTCCTACTAGAAGGGGAAAACTTCAGTATTTAAAGGTGTACATAGTTTTGCGTTAGCATTAAGTTAATAAGTTTTAGGGGGTATTTGGGGTGTTTTACTTTTGTTTGAGGGCTTTCAATAAAACAAAAAGCTTTATAAGATGTGACATAGGCTCAAATGTATATGACAAGAAAGAAATGTATAAAAGTTAAACCTGCCAAACAGTGTATACATGTAACACAAAAGCTGTAACTAGACATTTAAAAAAAAGTGTTATACATAAAAGTAGAAATAATAACTTTTTAATACAATGATGCTTTCTTTAATGTCTTTAATGCAAATGGCCTCACAGATAAATACAAACAAGAAAGAGTAGTGAACTATAGTAGAAAAAGTAGAGTGCAAATAGCTATGTTACAAGAAACACACTTAGGAAGAATTGAACATGTGAATTTGATAAAGACATTTTTTCAGGATGGTTATTCATCGGAATACCAGGGACAAAGGAAAAGAGGAGTACTTACATTAACTGCAAGAGGAGCTGCAATAGTGATAGAAGATAATAATAGCAGATTTGTAGTGCTAAGGGGCTACTGCCAAGGGAGGAAGATTACACTGCCATGTACTTGACTTTCACCTAAAACTGCTATAATGGAGCTTAAGAAACTTCTGGGAGAAATAATCAGTTTTCAGCAAGGAATATTACTTATAGGTGGGGACTGGAATTTGATTTGCAGCAGTGAAGATGTGTCTCGGGCCCAGAAGGGAAAATATAACAAAGGAGGGTAGATTTTTGAAGACATCTATGAAAACATTTGGCACGAAAGATGTGAATTCAGTAACAGGCGTTCAGAGTGAATTTATGTATTATTCCCAAAGATATAAAAACTAGGCTAGGCTAGGCAGAATTTACATTTCACAGGAACACGCACATTTAATTGAAGGTCTTGATAATCACCCAATAACTATTTCAGAGCTAAATAAAAACACAGGGTAATGAAATAAAAATGAGACACTAGCACTTTCCCACCTATCTGTTGAAAAGAGAGGAATTTAAAGAATGGGTAGTGGAGATTATTCAGGAGCTGTTAGAGAGGATAGAAATGTCTTCTGAAAACATAGCTAGGAGTGGGATAAAATTAAGGTGGAGTTTAGAGTGGAAATAAAAGAAAGGGAGCTATGGTTAAGAAGCAACAAGAATTATTTTGAGAGACTGACAAGCGTTTGAAGTACTGCAGAACAGGAGGAATCTCACAGAACAAGAAGAGGATCAACTGCAGAATGCTAGGCAGAAAATAAGAGATTACCTTGATAATATGCATGATCTTAGAAGACTGCTGTTAAGCAACTGTTTTTTGATAACAACACTAGAGCACAAAAACTTTTAGCATGACGACTCAGGCAACAGAAAGTAGAAAGGGCTATTGCAAAACTTAGGGAGCCTATAACAAAGAAGGTAATAAGAGATATTAGAAATATTTCAGAAATTCTATGAGTCTCTCTATAAAGCAGAGAAATGTGAAAATTAAGAAAATATACAAATGTAAATGTTTATGGAAGAATTAAATATGCCAAGGTTACAGGTAAATGATGCTCAGTTACTAACAGTTAGGATAGGAGGAGATGAGATAAAAATTGTGATGTATAACCAAATCTAGAGGAAAGCCCCCAGGAACAGATGGTATTCCTGAGGAAGTTTGGAAGCTAGGAGGAAAAAATGATAAAGATCTGGAAGGTTTTGTTTAACAGTATCTTCAGAGGAGGAGGAGAAGTACCACTGTCCAGGAAGAAAGCAGTGTTGGCTGTAATATCTAAAGAGGGTAAAGGATCCATCAGATCCAGCTTCATACAGGCCCATTTCAATATTAAACCATGATTATAAACTGTTCATGACTATAATGGCTAAAAGAATGTCAAAAGTAATGCCAAAACTGACAGGTAAAGATCAATGTGATTTTTGTGGAGGTTAGGCAAGTATTTGACAACATTAATAGAACAATGATGATCCATGGGGAAGCAGAATGTAAGGAAATACCATTGTTGTTGGTGGATCTTGATGAAGAGAAAGCATAAGACAGAATAAGCTGGGACTTTACAAACACGGCAATGGAAGAATGTGCACTTCCTGAAAATAATTATAAGGTTGATTAGGAGAATATATGAGGGATCGGAGGTGAAAGTGTGTGGGGTCCTCTCTGATAATTTCTGCTTGAGCAGAGGAACCAGGCAGGGGTGTCCTCCTTCCCCTTTACTATTTGCATTATATTTAGAACTATCAGTGGTGGTGCTGCGGTAGCGTTGTCGCCTCACAGTTAGACGTTGCCCATTCGATCCTCAGTTAGAGCGTCTTCTGTGTGACGACATGCGTGAACGGGCGTTCCTTCATGGAAGGTTGTGCATCAGGCCCAGCAAGCCAGCATGTAAAACTCTACTGCCAATCATTTAAAGGACCGGAGTTCCGCTGTGGCGACCCCTAACCGGGAAAAGCCGAAAGACACAAACAAATCAAACAAAACAAGGGTCTCAGAAATTCAAGGATATAATTGGCATGGAAGTCAAGAAAAGTTGGCTTTATTTGCAAATGATATTACTTTGTACCTGACAAAACCAGAAAAAGACATTACAGTGTTGTGGAACATTCTGACACTGTTTCAGATCTTTTCAGGATACAAAATTAATGAAGACAAAACAAAGGCAATAGCAGTAAACTATGTACCCACACATGAACTGGTTCAGGAATATCCATATTTATGGGGACATAATAAAATATTTAGGAGAATGGATTAAAATGATTCTAGTGTGGCAGCTAAGGATATGTGGGAAGAGACCAAACAAAAGATATTACAAAAACTGAGAAAATGGAAGCTTTGTTATATGGATATGGATAGTAAGACGCAAGCAGTTAAAATGTTTTTAGTCCCTTTAGTCTTATACACAGGTCAGGCATATTTTTATCAACCAGAAGAGAAGTTGTGGGTGGCAATTAATAGCTGAAGGACTTTATCTGGGAGGGGAAGACGGCAAGAGTCAAGTGGGGTAAGATGATTCTTCCAGTAGAGCAGGGCAGATTACCCAATTTGAAGGGGGATTTCAGAGCTACACAGTCAAGACTCCAATACATAGCACAAGCCGGAAACTACAACTGAAAGTGGAAAGGGATGATGAGGAACCACAGGGGTAGCTCAAGGAAAGTACAGTTTTGTACCTACCATAAATGTAGATGTTCGAGTGCTAATACAGCTGCAGTCATAACAGATGGGTTCTCCTGCCGTCAGGCGGGTCCTCGGTCGGCCGAATTCCAAAGTCTAGGTCCGGCGTCGGTTGTCGTCGCTTCTTCCCTGACGTCAGTGCGACAGGGGTATAAAAAAAACAGCCAACGCCATTTTCTTCAGTTTTTCTTGCCCCAGATGTCAGGTGCCCCCAGAAGGAAGGCAATACATAAAATTATGTAGTAATGCAATGCAATATAATCAAAAAACAGTAGTTGCAAGCAAATACACCATAAAAGAATACCCCTAGAGGGGAAGGAGGGAGGGAAACCTGGACTGCAGCTGTATTAGCACTCGAACATCTACATTTATGGTAGGTACAAAACTGTACTATGTTCATCGTGCATACAGCTGCAGTCATAACAGATGGGTAGAATCCCAAAGCTAAGAAAGGGGTGGTAGGCACTAGGTGGAACTAGGAGGAGTCAAAATGCCCTGCAAGACTGCAGTGGCAAAGCCTGCTCTAGATTTGGAGTATAATGGTAGGTTGTAGTGTTTGGAGAAGGTATGCACAGAACTCCAAGTGGCTGCTTCCAAAATATCCTTGGTAGGAACTCCTCTGAGGAAGGCTGCAGAGGTGGCTGTGGTCCTGGTGGAATGAGTTCTAATGCCTGTAGGTACAGTTTTGCCATGAAAGGAATAGCAAAAGCGTATGCAGTGGGCTATCCATTTTGAGATTGTCTGTTTGGAAATTGGCTTTCCTTGAGCTCCTACCGCATAGGCCACAAAGAGCTGTTCTGATTTTCTGAAAGGTTTTGTTCTGTCCAAATAATAACGCAGTAGCCTGTGGATGTCCAAGGAATGTAGTAATCTCTCTCCTTTGTTTTGAGGATTGGGATAAAAAGTAGGTAAATGTATGGCCTGATTTAAAGCTACCCTGGATACCACTTTAGGCATAAAGGACGGGTTGGTTCGTAAGGAAACTCTGTCCTGATGGAAGATGATAAAAGGCTGGACAGCCATGAGAGCCTGTAGTTCTGAAACTCTACGAGCTGAAGTGATAGCCAGAAGGAAAGCTGTTTTCCAGGACAAGTACTGCAAATCTGATGAGGCAGCTGGCTCAAAAGGAGGCAAAGTCAGTTTTTCCAGAATGAAATTGAGATCCCAAGCAGGTATTGGTTGTTTCCTTGGAGGTCTTAAATTCTTAGCCCCTCTGAGAGAATAAAGGAGGATCAGTGTTGTATTCTGCAGAAATGGCTGAGGCATGGATTTTGATGGAGGAGAACGAAAGTCCACTGCTTAGCAGTTCAGCCAAATATTGTAGTATTTGAGGTAAATTCAGTTTTCCAGGGTTCTGGCCCTTTTTCTCATTCCAGACACAAAAACGTTTCCATTTTGCGGAGTAAGCTTTTCTAGTTGATGGCCTTCTGGCCTCCAAAATGACATCCTGCACCTCCTTGGAGAGCAGGGCCTGCTGTGATGCTAAGGAATCTTCCATGCGGCTAGATTGAGTGTTTTTAGCTGACTGTGAAGAGTTTTGAAGCTGTGCTGAGTCAGACGAAGAGGCATTAGAGGCAGGGTCCATGGAGGGGAATGCGTCAGGCTCCTCAGGAGTGGGTACCAGTGTTGCCTTGGCCAGTCCAGAGCAATGAGGATCATCTTTGGTCTGTCTGCTCTGGTCTTCAATAGGACTTTGGGCAGCAGAGGAAGAGGCGGGAAGGCATAAACTGTCATTGATGTCCAACTGAAAGAGAGAGCGTCCACTCTCCAGGCCTTTGGATGGAAGATCCTCGAGCAGAATTTTGTCAATTGAAGATTTTTGTGGGAGGCAAAGAGATCTATGTCTGGCCTTCCCCATTCTTGTATTATTTCTGTAAAAACTTTTGGATGCAACTTCCATTCGTGTGGATCTGTCATATTCCTGCTTAGGTTGTCTGCCAGCGTGTTTTCCTTGCCTGGCAAGTACTGTGCTTGTAGTTCCATTTGTAAGTCCATGGCCATGTTCCAAAGTGACATGGCCAGTCTGCATAGGGGATAAGAATGTGTTCCTCCCTGCTTGTTTATGTACCACATATAACTGTGGTGTTGTCCGTTCTTATCAATAGTTGACCTGGTTGTAGAAGGTCCTTGAAAGCTATAATAGCATTTATTACTGCTAGCATTTCTTTTTGATTGATGTGAAGGTGCTTTTCTTTTTGGGACCATTTGCCCTGAATGTACCGGTCTGTCATGTGCGCCCCCCAGGCGTAGTCCGAGGCGTCTGTTCTGATGGCTTGATTTGCTTGAGGCTTGCTGAATGGAAGACCTGTGTTTGTTTGACATGCTTGAGCCCACCATAGAAATTCCTTTTGCAGACATGGAATTAGTGGTATTATTGTTTCCAAACTGTGGCTGTGTTGAGACCATATGTTTTTTAGGTACCATTGTAGTTTTCTCATATGCAGCTTTGCACATGGGATTAGTAAGATGCAAGATGCCATGAATCCCAGAGCCTGCAGGATTTTCCTTGCAGTCAGCCTGGTGCAATTTGCCAGTGTTCTGAAATATTGAATTAGTTGCCCCTGCTTCTCTGGCGTGAGGTAGGCCATCTGGGTGCTTGTGTCCAAATTGGCACCCAGGAAAATTATATTCTGAGAGGGTATTAGCCTTGATTTCTCTTTGTTGACTGTGTATCCCAGAGAGTTTAATAACATTATTACATAAGCCAGATGTTTCAGAAGAATGTGCTTGCTGTCCGCTTGGATCAGGCAGTCGTTCAAATAAGGGTATATTTGTATCCCTTGAAGTCTGCAGTAGGCATTTACTGATGCCAGGCATTTCGTGAATACTCTGGGCGCAGTAGATAAGCCAAAGGGCAATGCAGAGAATTGATAATGGGTTGAACCTGCAAGAAATCTGAGGTATCTTCTGCAATTTTGTCTGATTGGAACATGCAGGTATGCCTACTTGAGGTCCAATGTTACCAGCCAAGACTCCTTGCCCAGCATGGGAAGAAGTTGCTGTAGAGTGAGCATCTTGAATTTTGGTACGAGTTGGAATGTGTTTATGATGGAAAGATCCAAAATAGGTCTCCAATCTTTTCCCTTCCTTGGCACCAGAAATAGCCTGGAATAAAAACCTTGACCTTGTTCGTGTGTAGGTACCTCTTGAATAGCTTTCATGTTTATAAGATCTGAAATTTGCTTTTGTGCCTCTGCCCTTTGATTGTGTGGCAGTTTTGGCATGCCTCTCATTTTTGGAAGGGTATGAAAATGGAATTTGTAGCCTCTGTTTATAATGTCCAGGATCCATTTGTCCTTTGTGACAACATGCCAATTTTTTGAGAATAGTGCCAGCTTTCCTCCTAAGGGGGCTGCCATTTGAGACCTGGTTGGCCTGCAAAGGGGAAAGTCATTGGGTTTGCTTTCTGAAAGATTGTGAGTTGTCCTCACCACCTGTTTGTGTAGGAGCTTGCCATTGTCTGCCACTGTACGATCCTTGTGATTGTCCTCTGCCCCTCGGGCGCCTGTATCTGCCTCTTTGGGGTCTGTCTGTGGCAGGAAAGGACCAGTTTTTGGAAGGCCAATTTCTACTAAAACGTGGGGGTTGAACCTGTAGAAATTCTTTCACAGTTTGCATTGATTTAGCTTTTTCCTCCATTTTCCGTAATACTTCCTCAGCATTTGCCCCAAATAGTACATCCTTTTGAAGAGGGGCGTCTAGTAATTTAGCTTTGACATGATCAGGCAAGGCTTTTTCCTTGAGCCAGGCATGCCTACGTATGACTGAGCCTGTAACAGCAGCTCTACATGAGGCCTCTAGAGCATCAAAACCACATTGTAAGGTATGTTTACCCACTTGTTCTGCACTATGCATCAAATCCTGCAACTCCTTCAAGTCTGGTTGTTCAGGTTGTGACATTTTACTTTTCAATTGAGATAACAGAAGCTGTTGGTATTTTAGCATATGAAACTGACAGTTTAAGGCCCTCATGGTTAGGGTAGCCGAAGTATATACCTTTTTTCCCCACCTTTCTAAGGATCTGGAATCTCTCTCGGAAGGCAATGGATTTTTGGCAATGGAAGCCTTAACTCCCTTGAGCCCCTGTGAGATGGTTTCTAGATCAGCAGCATGGCTTTTGTAAAGAAATTGGTGTGAGTCAGGAACCCTGTAGTACCTGTCAGGCTTAACTGGAGCTGGAGGTAGAGAGTCCGGGTTAAGGCAGGCCTCCGAGTAAACATCATCAAGGATGTCCAAGACAGGAGGTATAGCCAGAGGCCTGTGCTGGGGTAACAAAAGAAATTCCCTGAGCCTTTTCTTGGAATCTGAATAATCCTGGCCTTCCCAGTGGAAGTGTTCCCTTAAGGTATGCAAAGTTTCCCCAAATGAGTAATCCTCAGGGGGGATACAGAAAGAATAGACTCCTCTGCATCAGAGTCTTCAAAAGGGGAGTAAGACTGTTCCTGATCATCAGAGTGTTCTGAAATAATGGAGCCCTGATCAGAGGAGGGGGAATCTTCCTTCACTCTGGGTCTTTTGTCCGGAGGTGGCTGAGAACCTCTGATTAGAGTAATTAAATCCTCAGCCATTTTAAGCATCTGTTTCTTAGGCATGGGGCCTGGAGATGGGCCCTGTGTAGCTGGTCTCTTAGGGTGCATGGTTGCTTTAGACTTGGTGAAAGCCTTGATGGAGGAAGAAGAGGAAGTCTGAAGACACCTTCTGTGTTTCAACGCCAAGAGTGGCTTCGGTATCTGTAGTCGGGGTGTGGGCTGAGGAGCCTGCGACCTCGGGTACAGGAGACACTGCCAAAGAGGTGTAGTCGGTAATCAGGGGCTGCGTAGGTGCCTCACTGAGAACCAGACCACGTGTAGTCGGCTTTGGCGTGGTGTCGGTAGAGGCCGCGGACCTCTAGTGTCGGTCCTTGTCTGCGTTTTTTTTAGACCAAACCGGAGTCGGAGTATCCGACGACATGGTATAGTTAAATGCTTTCCCAAAAAAATGCTGGGCGATCTCCGCCCGACGCTTAATAGTGCGTTTGTTGAAGGTAGCACAAAAGTGACAGACCAAGACGTCGTGGTCTGGTCCTAAACAAGGTATACAGAGGGAATAGAAATCCTTATGCGGTATTTGCTTCCCACAAGAAATACAATTATTAACTTTATCTGACATCGGTCTGAGGCAAGAAAAGTTTCCCCAACGGGGTACTTAGCTTTTAAGAAGACTTCGGTTTCCAAATTTTTCGTAATCTCAGGAGCTGGCCGACCGGCACTTGCGAACTGCTTCTGCTTCGGGCACCACGCGGCAAGAAAGACTGAAGAAAATGGCGTCAGCTGGTTCTTTTATACCCCTGTCGCACTGACGTCAGGGAAGAAGCGACGACAACCGACGCCGGACCTAGACTTTGGAATTCGGCCGACCGAGGACCCGCCTGACGGCAGGAGAACCCATCTGTTATGACTGCAGCTGTATGCACGATGAACATCAATGAGAGACTGGGATTTTGGATGCAGGCCTTTAAGGAGAATAATAATAATCATGCAGAATATTATATCCATAAAGTAGCAGAAAGTATTCTAAGAAGTAAGTCAACATGCGAGTGGAGAAAAGAGATTCTGCTGATAGAGATGACTGCAATTATGGATACAGACAATAGGCAAGAGGGGGCCAGAATTTATTGGAGAAAACTGGCACAGGAACCAAGGTATTGGGAGCAAATAACCAGAGAGGGAAAGATGACAGAAAGGGAAGACACCATGAATTTATTTGGACTGCAGGTTAGAGATTTCCCTCCTTATCAGGGATTGATATCAGAGTATAGGCAAAGAGAAAGAAATAGGGGGGTCCTAAATGAAAGACCAGCACTGGTACGGTTTTTAACAGAATCTGCCATTAAAAAAGGAATAATTAGTAGAGCATACAAAATATTGCATAACTATAAGAATCAATCAGAGGAGGTTAGAAAGAATTGGGAAGACAGATTGGAGAAGCAATTCACAAAGAAACAATGGGAGGATATATGCATGTCTCCCAAATATGCAACAAAATCTAGAAGATTTAGGATTTTTGCCTGGAAATGTTTACACAGATATTTTTATACCCCAAGTAGACTCCATAGAATTTTTCCTCAGGCAGACAGTAAATGTTGGAGGTATGAAGGGGAAGAAAGAGGTAATTGGGAACATATTTTCTGGGAGTGCGGTGAGTTGGCAGTCTTTAAGGATTCCCTGCAGGATGCACTGTCAGAGATGCTGGGTGGGCAGATTGCTCTGATGAAGGAGATGATTTTTCTGAGCGATGATACAATATCCAAACTTTCTAGACATGGTAAGGCCTTGCTGTGTCTAATAATGGTGGCTGCCAAAAAAACAATTACTAGAAAATGGAAAGCAAAATCTAAATCAACTATACTGGAAGTAGTGACTATAGTAATAGAGATAAAACAACTGGAACTAAGATCTTTAGAAAAGGGTAGGAGCAAACTACATAGGAAAAAATGGGAATTGTGGGAATAATACATACAAGGGAGGAATGAGGTCTAAAAGGTGTCAGGACTCAAATGAGCTATGTAATGTTTGAGTGAGAAAGATTGGGTAGATTATAGGTGATTTATAATGTCTGCAACTGGGAGTGTGTCAGTATGGTTTGTGATGTAAAATGCTTGAGTCTAGGATTGTGTTGGTGTGGTTTGTTTTCATTTATATAAAAGTACGACTGCCTATGTAGTATGTGATGGTTTAATAAAGATGCTTCTTGTTTAAGAAAAAGCAGGAATTGAATAATTTATGTAATATTGCTTAGGTTATAGGATATATAGCAATATATGTGAAGTATAATGTTTATGTTAATATAGTTTCATTACTTCTATATGAATGGCAATTTGCCCATGTTACAAATGATAATTCAATAAAGGTATTTGAAAAAAAAAATAACATCATTGTTTCAGACTCTCCTTTAAAAATTTACTAATTTTTAATATAACGTATCAAACGGACACTCTCTGTCACTGCCAAAACAGATATGCTTGCTGGCACTAACTCAAATAAGGCACGGAAATTAATTAATCCACAACGAAATTTAATCACCCACGAAGAAGAACAACAATATATCTTAAAAACACTTGTAACAGTTAAGCGTTTTCATCCGCAAAAATGCAGACTTCTTCAGAACTACTGAAAACATAACAAAACAGTTCTTTTAAAAACTTTTTGGCGCCAATACTCATGCAAACTTTTAAAGTGACAGTGCTCACGTACTAAAATGTGTTTTGATACTATAATGCATATATACTTTCAAACTATTATATACATTACACTTTAATACATAACTAAATTATCAATATAATAATAAAATACTGTTAAAATGATTTATGTTAAAAATTATTACTTATAAAATTGATTTATATGTATAGATACAAATGAATGAATTGATAATTAAATAAAAAGTAGCTGAATGTTCCATAAATAGACGTTACTAATATTTTTATCTAATAAGTATGATACTATAATAAAATTCATTAATTATAAATATAATTCATTAATTATGAAACTCAAAATGTAAAAAAGGAAAGGCTTTATAGAAATAAAGTCATTAATACCCGGTGCATTGGTAGCGTATATAAATCAATTTTATACGTAATAATTTTTAACATAAATCATTTTAACAATATTTTATTATTATATTGATAATTTAGTTATGTATTAAAGTGTAATGTATATAATAGTTTGAAAGTATATATGCATTATAGTATCAAAACACATTTTAGTACGTGAGCACAGTCGCTTTAAAAGTTTGCATGAGTATTGGCGCCAAAAAGTTTTTAAAAGAACTGTTTTGTTATGTTTTCAGTAGTTCTGAAGAAGTCTGCATTTTTGCGGATGAAAGCGCTTAACTGTTACAAGTGTTTTTAAGATATATTGCTGTTCTTCGTGGGTGATTAAATTTCGTTGTGGATTAATTAATTTTCGTGCCTTATTCGAGTTAGTGCCAGCAAGCATATCTGTTTTGGCAGTGAAGGAGAGTGTCCGTTTGATACGTTGACTTTCTGGTGTTGTTTTTGTGCGTTGGAGATAGTTAATTTTTAATATACAGTACACTGCTTGCATAGTTGGGAATTAAGGAAGGTCATTGCCAGCAGTTTATCAGTAATGAAACAATATGGACATCTAAGAAGTGAGCTGAATGTCACATTCTGCTAATGCCACACTCTGCTCAAAGAGATTTGACAGAGAGGAGGTGGGTTAAGTGAAGGTAAAACGCTGAGTTACAAACCAAATAAAAACGACAAACCAAACACCAAGAAGTGCAGGCATTGCTTGCATGAAAGAGCTTACATTAATAAACGGCTGGTTGGTTTTAAACTTGCTTTCTTTTCTGGTGTTTAAAATGCTGAGTTAGCAGATGGACTGCTGTATGCTTTCCAGTAGCCCTCGGCTACTCATCATCAAATGATCAAACTTAATACAGCTGGCAGGTAAATGAATCAGAGCTGCGCTTTTCAGCCATGACACAGAATCAAAGAAATGTGTGAGAAAACAAAAGTTTAAATCAACAGACAGTAACAAGATGACACACAGCATGTCTTGTCCGAAAAAGAGAAAATGTGTTATCAATCAGAAAGAGAAGTACGGCAGAGAATAAGAAAAGATCAACTTAGATTTGGCAACAGTTTTGATTCACTGCTGCACATTGGAATCACTAACTGCTTTAATAGTAAATGAAGTCAGTTCTTTTGTATCAGAGAGACAACTGACCGAGAGAAAGAAAACGGAGGGTGGTGACACTTTGTGGATTATCAGAGTGGTTCTCAGTGTTATCATGGTGTGTTCCAGGGATTTGTCTTGTGAGGATGGTTCTGCTAAGTTTTATGCTTTTCACCTTTCCAATATCAACAAAATGTTAGATATCCAAATATGCAGATGGAACAAAATTTTTATCTACAAAGGACATCAACAAAGCATGGTTTTTACCTTGATAAAACTAATGCATGGGCAAATGTATATGGTTTGAAATTTATTATATACAAATGAGTCTAGACAGCAAAATAGCATTAGGCAATGAATATTTACATGGGTTTTCCCAAATAATGGATTTAGGTTTAAATGTTAACAAAATTCTGTCATTTTAAGAAAATGTTTTGGTTATCAACAGAATAGTTGGTCCATTAATTAAGATGGTGAGTACTAGCAAACTTTCAATATATACATTTTGCTGAAATCTATTATTAGCCCCACTTTAAAAGACAAATTATCATTTCATACTACTCAATGACTGATATGATCCTAATTATACTGTTTCTGGGAAAATTTACCAGAATGAGAACATAACTAAGTTAGGCTTGATTACCTGAAAAGTTTAAAGAAATGAGTCCTACTTACTATAACTTACAGGCTCATCAGTGATATACTGTGTATGGCATATAAAGTTTTAGAGCATGAAAAAATTAAAAGCAGTTCTTGGTCTTGAACCCTACACAAGTGCTGAAATATGTAGGGATGCAACAGAAGTTTATGGTTACATTAAACAACACAGAAAAAGAGAGCTTTGTAAAACTGATATTGCCTGGGCTAAATGACAGACTTTGTCTAAGGTATGGCACTCGGCTAAGTGACAGACTTTGTCCAAGGTATGGCACTCTAACTGTTACTTAGCTTGAGATGAGAGCAGATGACTGGAGAAGTAACAGGAAATTAAATTCTAACACCAAGTTAATAGAAGACTATGAGTGCTTCTTTAGTGTAGGGCTAGAATGCTCAGTTCAGGAGCTGATGACAAATCAAAATAACTGTATAGGCAATATGCTCTACAGCTGGGCACTGTAAATCCCAAGTCAGAACATACATACCAGAACTGACACACAAAATTAATAATAAAAAAAAAAAAAAACAATAAAACGTTCCCATGCTTAAAACAGTTTACAGTTCAATATTTTGTTAATACAGTTAATACACTAAAAATAATTAGCAAAAAAAAAAAACATAAAATAACCACAAAATGAATTTGAAGACTCACTTCTTTGCCATTCACAGAGTAAAGGGTCACTCTCCTAGGTAATGCATGGTCTTCTACTACTACTGTTATTACTACTATTTAGTTATTTACTTACTGCTTGTTTACTAGGTAGGTGAGCAGGACTGTTAAACTTTGTCATCCAAGACAGCATGAGTTATATATATATATATATATATATATATATATATATATATATATATATATATATATATATATGTGTGTGTGTGTGTGTATACATTTAGATGTAGTACACTGAAAATTAAAAAGACAAAATGAAATATGTTTGCTATATACAGGAGTACAATCTATAACAATTTGGTGGAATTCAAGAGCAAAGTGAAGTAAGCACTACCATCTGAACTTGCTGCTAAACATCTGGCATAATCTGCTATTGGTCCCTTTGACTGTGATGAGCACTCAAAAATCAAGTTTCTCACTTACTCTATAAGTGAGACAATGAAAGTGTGAAAGTCGAAGCGGAACAATGAAGCAATTGCACTTGTTGAAGGCTGAAATGGCAGTACTTCACTAAATGAACAGTGGGTGGGAGGTATGAGTTGTTGCAAATGCATGCAGGCATGCACACATTTGAGATTAACTGGTTGTTTGGCTTTATTGTTATTTGCATATGCAGTGTGTTATATAAGGCTGATCATCCAGTTATCCCACCCTTAAAATTTTACAAAAAATTGAAAGCAATGCAAAGAGACTGCTGACACTTGAAGAAAGAGTCAAATTAAAGTCAGAATAGTAATTAAAATGGAAAACTGCAAGATCCGCAAAAAGTACAGTTGTGTAAACTTACCATAAATGTAGATGTTTGAGTGAATTCTCTGCTGCAGTCCTAACTGCTTCGGAAGCCCTTGGTTGTCTCAAATACCAGAGTAAAAAACTCCCTCTTCCCTGAGCTGGTGGATGCCCTACCCTGACGTCAGGACAGCTGGGTATAAAGGGAGCCAGCCGATGCCATAATATCTGTTTTTTTCTTGCATCTAGAACGTAGGAGATCCATAGATTAATCTTAAGCAAGGGATAAGGTAGGAGGAAGGGGAGGACCAGCACAGCATACCTACAGAGGGTCCTCTGGAAGACGATGATGAGAAAAAGCTGTTATTGTAAGGAGAATAAGGGGGATGGAGGGAGGGAAAGAAGACTGCAGCAGTGAATACACTCAGACATCTACATTTATGCTAAGTGTACACAACTGGACTATGTCCACTGTTGCAATCCTGACTTATGGGATGATTCCCAAGCCTGAGATGAGGGTGGAAGGAGCCTTAATGGAAAGAAAGAATGCCCTGCAAGATGGCAGTGGCAAATCCTGCTCTGGTCTTGGAGAAGGCTAAAAGACGGTAGTGCTTGGTAAAGGTATGCACCAATGACCAGGTAGCTGCTTCCAGAATTTCTTTGGTAGGCATTCCCCTTAGAAAAGCAGTGGGGGTAGAAGTGGCCCTAACAGATTCAGGGGGCTTTTCACCATGGTAGGTGCAGCAAAAGGAAATACAGTGGGAGATCCACTTGGAGATAGTTTGGTCAGCAACTGGTTTTCCTTTAGAGCCCAAGGCAAAGGAAACAAACAGTTATTCTGATTTTCTGAAGGTTTTAGTCCTGTCAAGGTACTAGCAAAGTTGTCTGTGTACATCCAAGGAGTGAAGGATTTTTCCCCCTTACTTCTCTGGCTTAGTGAAGAAGGTAGGCAAGTGTATGGCTTGGTTCAGGGAAGTGTCCACAACCACCTTGGGTATAAAGGAAGAATTAGTTTCGACTGAAACTGTCTGGGTGGAAGATAAGAAAGGGTTCCACTGCCATGTGGGCTTGCAACTCAGAGAACCACTTAGCTGAGGTGACAGCCAGCAAAAGGGCAGTCTTCCAGGTCAAGAATTTTAAATCAGCTGAAGAAGCTGGTTCAAAGGGGAGGGGGGTAAGTCAATATTTCTATAAATAAGCTGAGGTCCCAAGGAGCGTGGGCTGCCTTCTGAGGGGTCTGACATGCAGCACTCCCCTAAGAAACTGCTTCATTAGGTGGTGGGAAAAGATATGAGAAAGAGTAGTGATGTGAACTGAAATGGCAGAAGAGTGAATCTTAATGGATGAGTAGGATAGCCCTTTGTCCACCAAGACAGTCAGTTACTCCAAAATGGCTGAAATGTTGGTAGACACAGGGTTGAGGCCTTGTTGCTGACACCACACAGAGAAACGTTTCCATTTGGCAGAGTATATTTTCCTAGTACTGGCTCTTCTAGATTCTTTTAGGATATTAAGCACTTTACTACTCAGGGATTGTTCAGGGTACAATTTTAATAAATTATCCAGGCAGAGAGTTTAAGAGTCGGCAATTGGAGGTGCACAAACTTTCCCTAAGTCAGAAGATCTACTCTCTGGGGTAACTGCCAAGGTTTTTCTTTGGTCAAACTCAGTAGCAGGGGGTACCAGCGCTGCCTGGGCCAGTCTGGAGCTATCAGGATGACCCTCAGTCCTTCTTCCCTGATTTTTAGGAGGATCCTTGGAAGGAGAGGCAGGGGAGAAAATGCATAAAGAAATGGATGGTTCCAGAGGAAGAAGACATCTGTTCTCAAGGTTGCACGAAGTTTGCGCCTGAAAAAAAATCTTTTTAAAGGAGCATTTTTGTCACTGGCAAAGAGGTCTATTTGAGGGGATCCCCATTTCTGGACTATGCTGAGAAATGTTTCCTGATGCAGCTGCCACTCATGTGGATCCATTAAGTGTTTGCTGAGGTGGTCTGCTAGTGTTCTGAGCCCCAGGAAGTTAGTGAGCCATCAGGTGGAACCCCATAGCATTGGCTGTCTCCCAGATCTGCATTGCCAGTCAGCAAAGAGGGTAAGAGGGGGTGCCCCCTTGTTTATGTACAACATGACTGAGGTGTTGTCTGTTTTGATAAGTAGAACCCCTGGTTTCCAGTGATCCTTGAAGACCACCATGCCCTTCTGTACTGCCATTAATTCCTTCCAATTTATGTGCTTGTGCCTGAACATCTCTGGGATAGGAGGTATTGGAACTTGGCTCCCCTGTCTGATGCATCTGTGGTTGAGGTTTGGCCCTGAGGTATGAACCTGAAGGGGAGACTCTGTTCCTATGTACATGCTCGCGCCCACCAAGCCAATTCTTAACTGAGGCACTACACATTCGTTAGGTACCACTGAAGTTTCCTCATGTGTAGCCTGGCCAGAGGGATCATTAGTATACAAGATGCCATGCAGCCTAATGCTCTGTGGAAATCCCTGACTGAAAGGCACTGCCTCTGCATAATGTCCTGGAAGTACTGGGTTAAGAAAGAAGCCTTGTCTGAGGGAAGGAATCCATCAGAGCCCCCAGGAAAACTATCCTGGTGGAAGGATTTGTGTTGGATTTGCTGAAGTTTATGGTGAACCTTAGAGAAGAGAGTAGGGTCTGGATGAAGGCTAGATCCTTGAGGAGCTTGAACGGACTTGTGCCTTGAATGAGGCAGTCATCCAGATAAGGGTAAATCAGGATGCCTTCTGTTATGCAGAAGGCAATCACAGGGGACAGACATTTGCTGAAGACCCTGGGAGCAGCAGACAGGCCAAAAGGAAGTGCAGAGAATTGAAAGTGACCGGTATCTGGTCTGAAGCAAAGAAAACTTCTGCAGGATTATTCTATAGGGAAGTGCAAGTAGGCATCTTTCAGGTCCAAGGTAACCATTAAAGCCTGAAATGTGATCATGGGAAGAAGCTTTTGAAGAGTACGCATTTTGAATTTTGGGACTAGGAGGGACTGATTGAGAATGGACAGATCTAGGATAGAGTGCAAACAACCTTCTTTCCTGGGGACCAGGAATAGCCTGAAGTAAAAACCTTTTTCTATCTGGTGGTCTGGTACTGGTTCCATACAGCCCTGAGAGCATAGGCTGTGAATCTGAGAAATGACCTCTGCCCTTTGATTTTTGGCACATCGGGGTAGCCTGAGAATCTTAATGGTTCTGTGAAGGTAAGCTTGTAGCCATTTGATATTACTTCCAGAGCCCACCTGTTGGAAGTGCTGAAGGCCCACTTTTCCTTGAACAGGGAAAGTCTTCCTCCTATCTTGTCCAGGGTTGGGGGTGGTGGGGGGGGGGGTAGGGAGGGAGGTGACTCATTGCTGATCTCTGCTAGAGCCATGTGGCCTAGAACTCCCAGGCCTGGGTGTTCCTCAGGACCACTGCCTTGCCCTCTGCTATTGCTGCTGCTGCCTATGAGGCCTTTCCCTTTAGGCTTTAGTCCGACTGGGCTTTGATTGGGATGAAAGGACCAATGCTTAGTGGGACAATTCCTATTGAACCTAGGAGGATGGACCTGGAGGAAGTTTTTGACCATTTGCATGGATTTTGCTTTATCGTACATCTTTTTTAACATAGCTTCAACCTTTGGTCCAAAAAGGGAGTCCTTACCCAGGGGTGCATCTAGCAGTTTAGATTTGACATGGTCTGGTAATGTCTGTTGCCTAAGCCAAGCATGCCTTGTGATGATTGAACCAGAGACAGCTGCTTGGGAAGATGCCTCTAGGGCATCAGATCTACAGTGCAAGGAGTACCTAGCTACCTAGGAACTGGAATGGCATAGCTCCAGCAATTTCTTGGAAGTGTCCTTGTCCTTCAGGAAGGAAAACTTTTGCTTCATTTTTTCCAAAATACTCTGCTGGTATTTTATTATATGAAATTGGCAATTGAGGGCCTGATGGCCAGGGTAGATGAAATGTAAACCTTCTTCCTATATCTGTCAAGGGCCCTGCTTTCTTTGTCCTGTAGCTGGTGGTTTTCTGAAGTACTGGCCCCAACTCCTTGGGGGCATGGGGTGACAACCTCTGGGTCAGCAGAGGGGTTCTTAAAAAGGAATTTATGCGAGTTCAGTACCCTGTAAAACCTGTCTGGTTTATGAGGGGCTAGGGGAAAAGAGTCTGGCTTAAGAGATGATTCCATAAAGACACCTTCTACCACTTCTTAAACTGGATGGATAGCCATGGGTTTGTGTTGAGGGAGATCAAGGAACTCTCTGACCCTCTTTTTCTGCTCGAGGGTACACCTGAGGAAGATTCAAGGGGAGGTCGCCTGCCTCTGATCAAAGAAATGAGGTCCTTGGTCAACCTGACCAACTCCTGCTAATAACCTGTGGGACAGGTGCTGGTAGGCCTAGACATAGAAACTAAGGTCAAACTCTTTTTAGGTGTAGCTTTTGCCTTGGGCCTATGCACATCCATTACTCTGAAGACCGTCTCCTTGAAAGAAATACCCAATGTTGGCAGATGTCCCCAAAGGACATCATCAGTTGAGGATCGTTTGCCAAAAGATGAGGTCTGTTTAGCAACTCTGGACCCTACTGATAACCTGAACGTCGGGGCCTGAGCTGAAGTTGAGGGATGCGACAGCATGTCAGATTCCAAAAGTATCTTGACAGAGGCCTGCGCCACCACCTCACTTGTAGAAGGAAGATGCAAGGACGCCTCTCCTTCCTCTACAATAATGAGCCTTGGGGGACAGACGGATGGAGAAAGGTGGTTATCCAAGGCTCTAAGTTTGGGTCTTTTTTTCTTTTTTCGCTTGGGGACAACCTCACTTCACTTAGGGGCAAGCTCAACCTTGGGACAACCAAATGATGCCATCACGACATGGGAAGGGGATTACTGACTAAGGTGCTTAGACAAGATTTGGCCCTACACCTTATAGTCCTAGTATTGAAAAGGGTACACAGAAGGCAATTCGGGAAGTCATGATTTGGGCCTAAACAAGCGACACACAAGGTATAAAAATCTGTGTGTGGGATTTGTATACCAAAGGCAACCAAGGGCTTCCGAAGCAGGAAATCCCATAAGTTAGGACTGCAACAGTGAAGCATGAAGAACATCATTCAGTTTGAAATAAAAATATAACCCTTGGTTATCCAACACTATTACAAAGTGACATTTTGTCTTCAAACCTAAAAATAGCATTCATACCTGTATAAAAGCAGTATTTTCATTATTTTTTTTAAACTGCAGTTATTAAAATGACTACATTCATTACAAGTCCAGAAGCAACTACTCTTTTGCCTTTGAGACTAGGTGTAAATTCTTATATCTCACTATAAGAAAAAAAAACACTGTGTAGAAATAGGCAAAAGTTAAAAACAAAAAAAAAAGCAGCAAAGCTCACCCAGAACTGAGATGATCAATGATCCAAATACTGACGGTTCCAAAACCTATCTCTTTCTTCTCGCCTGCTTCCCACGGGACGAGGAGGGCTCCCACTACGATTTTGTAAGACTTCAAGTTTAACTGAGTGCCTCTTGTTTCCAGTGTCTGTTTTTGTTATTCTCTCAGAAGAAAAGCTGGAGATTCTTTCTCTTGGTGAAATACTGGAACCATAAGCAGAGTCTGGGCTGCCATCTCGTGTCTGAAATGGAAAAGTGTAATATAGGTAAAAACAAAAAAAACAATAATCAACCAAATGTCTCAGGGAAAGCATATTGCTTGGATGCATAATTAGTTTAATGCTCTTCTTACTCAGAAGTGATGTTCTTAATTTCCCCTCTCCATAAACATACATAAAGTAACCAAAGAATCAAAAAATTTTGAAAAGACAGGTCTGACATACATAATGTAATTAGATACGTATGCTTTCAAGTACAGTAAGAATCCAATCATTTAAGATATTAATAAACACCAGATGTAAACAGAAGAAATAAATACAACTATCTCAACGTTTTGTTATTGGATTGTCCCCCCATTGTTTTATTTTTACGGAGTCCAAAACAGCTTTTTTAAAATAATTACAAATGTTGGTGAATTCAGGCAGATTTCCCTTACATTATATAACAGTTTTAATGCACTGCTTTGCATACATTCTCTTGTGTCTGCCCTTTATACTCATACCCTGTAACATACAGTAAATAATGCCAGCAGTCATGCCATGACACTAGTCCATTACACTAAATCACCAATTACAATACAGCATCCAACATGAAGCATGCTCTCATCTACACTTGAACAGCAGCAGTATACACACTGTGCATCCACTATCTAAGTAATGTAGCTAGTGGAAAGCCATTCAAATACAACAGCCAGCTGCATCTGTAACTATGCTAGCACTTAACATGATTTCTGAATAACTACTATACTGCCAAAAGCTTTACAGTTCATAATGCGCTATTTGCCCAGACATTAATTTCAACAATACTTTTTTTTTTTTTTTTTTTTTTAAATAACAGTTTGCTCGTTGTCTTCATTCTTTACACAATCAACTCCTGGGGGTAATCTCCTCAGATACACTGTAGCACATCTCTGTCATCCCTCATCCCGGATGGACATGTGGCAGGGATACAGCTAGGATGAAGAAGTGATTCCACCTCTGAAAAGAAGTTGACTTTTCTGGCTCTCGGTTTTCAGGCCTCAGACAAACAGAATGGTTATCCATTTGTTTTAACATCTGGTACTGCTCAGCCATCCTTGTCAGAGTGCACAATGGCTCAGCCAATCATTTGTGGACACAAATGTAGTCCTCTCACTCTCTAATAGCATGGTTATGAACAACCAGCCTTCGAGATCACTGTTGGCATTTATCTTTCCGAGGAAATGGCTGTGGTCACCAATCCTTCTGGAGAGATATCTCCAATCATCCATATAGCCATCTTGGATAGTCTCTGGTTACCCATCCATCTTTGGGATATACCACGGTCATCCATCCATCTTCTCTGGATATACTCTGATCATCCATTCATCCTTCTTTGGTTTGACTCTAACCATCCATCCATCTTCTCCGGATATACGCTGATCATCCATCCATCCATCCATCCATCCATCCATCCATCCATCTTCTCTGGATAGACTCTGGTCATCCATCCATCTATTGTTCTTTGGTTTAACTCTGATTATTCTTCATCTTTGAGTATGTTTGCCATCATCAGTCAGTCTTTGGTCATGGTTCCACTAATCTGGCCCTCCACAAAGCCTCCTTGTTTTGTAGTGGGTACTGCACCTTCTTGGAGCACTTTGAATCCAGTCTGCAAGGTGTCTTCAAGCATTATTTCCCACATCAGTGATATACATCACAAGCACTAATCTTCATACAACCTGGTGTAGTAATTACGTGCTACCATGTACTGTCCTACAGTAAAGCTTCTAACTTGACCTGTCATTAATGGTTTTCAAGGTCTTAGTCATAAGCAGCATTACTGGTGCTCAAGTCAGTAGCATTGTGGGCAGTAGTTCAATATTCCGGTAAAAAATGGTCTGCTTTGAGCTGCAGTGATCTGCATTTAGACCTTATAGCTCTGACTATTTTCTTAAACATATGAATAAACCTTTCAGGTAAGCAATTTGTAGATGGATGATGGGAAACAGATGTGAAGTGCTTTATGCCATTTACTGTTACAGACACGAAGGTTTTTTAAATTAAACTGTGGACCAATGCCAGGCAGGATCTGTTGCAGAAGGCCACTCCCTGCAAACAACATTCACAGCACTGGAAACACTGCAAATAGTTTAATCCAAGTAGATAACCTCTGTCATTTATTGTAGACATTCACTGAAAATAACTACATTAAAGCAATACCAATACGCTACCATGACAATTAAGGTCATTCCCAGGGGTATAGAATTGATTCTGGTGGTACATTTTGAAACATATGGCATTCAATAGTTTTTTTTTAAATAACTCATCACCATTTGACAAGTATGAAGTAACCAAACAAAACTATGAGCCAGAAATTTGACTTTTGCACTTTCTGAATGTCCTTAAAAGTATCACTTTTAAATTCTGAAGTTTTTTGGACTCTAAATCATGGCTAGGGATAGGGCTGGTACATATTAGTAAAGCGGTGCAGGGTATCCCACCTTACCCATGTGTTAACCCTATCCCTGTCTTTTCATTAACACACAGTTCTGTATCTCACCCTCCGAAAAACCTTTCCCTTAAAAGTGTAACTGTTCAGAAAAATTATGTCTTGATGGTAGTGTTAGGTTTATGTTTTATTTATTTATTTTATTTAAACTAATTATACAAAGGATACTGGTTGCATTTGTGTTTTTTGTCAATATTTTTGTGATCTGGATTTTAGTTGTCAGTATTTTTTGTGTTAATATTTTGCTGTTCAATACTTTTTGAGAAGAAGGGATATGTAACTATGTTTGATATATATGGTTTCCCTCAATTTGACTGAATATTGGTTTGGTCACTGAGTGACTGTGGTGGTGCCTAATACAGAACATACGGATAGCCAAATATTCAAAATGTCAAGAGACTCTCATCGTGAAAGGTGAATGGGATTGCAGGGGGATAACAGCGTTTGTGTGCATGGTATTCAGGGTTAAGGTTGAGGACAGGTGGGTGAATAGGATTTGTGTGTGTGTGTGTGTGTGTGTGTGTGTGTGTGTGTGTGTGTGTGTGTGTGTGTGTGTGTGTGTATTTTATGGTTAGGGTCAGGGTTAGATCAGGGTGTAGTAATGTTAAATGTTTGTTGTGTCTTGTGTAGTGGCAGTGTGACAGGAAGGTTCTTTTCAAGTTAAGGTGCAGGGTTATGGTTCAGGAAGGGGCAGTGTTACGGTTAAGGTTAGCACCCATTACTAAGGTGGTACGCGGGATTCTATATCATAAGCTCAAAGTCTAAAAAGAGCAAACACTCTTTAATCGACACCAAATACTCGAAGTCCCATAAAGCCAAATGGCTGGAATAGCGATTTTTTTCCCAGGGGAAAAAATTCACTGGGCCATTCTTGGGACTTTGCCGTTTCCTCCACTGTGGTGTGAACTTGGACTTGGTATATTTAAATAGGGGGGTATGGGGAGCGAAGCCCCCCACTTTATGTTGTGTTTGGATGTTGTTTTTTTTTTTTTTTTTTTTTGGAACAGCGATTTTTTTCCCTCCGGGAAAAAAAATTGCTGTTTTGTACGTTCTGACTTTTTGTGATTTCGGGTATTTGGTGTCAATTAAAGAGCGGTCTCGCTTTTTGGAATTTGAGCTTATGATACAGACCAGGGGGGGGGGGGGGGCGAAGAAAAATGCCACATCTCTTGGTTTTCAATACTACCTCTGTCTACTGTAGTTTATGCCAAAGAGCTTGGATAGTCTCACTTTTAGAATGATCCCCTACTGCTCAAACAATTTCAGTGAGCAAAGTGATCACTCATTAGTTTCTGTGTACAACTCCTTCACAAACCAGTTTTTCAGTCAAAGAAACATGCACAAGCCTTATCGATAAATGACACATCACAGTAAAGGTCCTGGTAGTGAACATTAGCACAAAACAGCGCTACAAAGTGCCCTCATTATGCATTCAGGACTACAGTTCACTGAATCTCAAGCCGTGGTACCCACATTTTCCATTTACTCTGCAGCTGTTTGACAATTTTGCAGCAAACTGCCTGCCATGACTGCAAGATAGGAATTAAGTATATATCATTGAACTATCATCAATTCATGGATATAGCAAACTATTTTGATGAAAACACATCACACCAATCAATGACATTTTAGAAAGTACATTTGTGTGTAGGCCAGCATTCGAATGGATAGATCATTGTTGCAGGGCATTCACAGTCTGCAAGTAAATGTCAAGTCTTTCATCCATATCTGAAAACTGGTGACATCCAAAGTGGATGTGAAGTTATTTCCTATGCTATGGCCTTCTGCTGGAAGTTCAGCTGTAAAAGGAGAGTGCAACTCACACCATCTTGTGTTCTTGAGTGTAACTCACACCATCTTCTGTTCTTTTTTGTTGTTGGCAGCATAATGCAAGGATGCTACCAATAAAGCCTTAAAGTTTCAAGAATCCTACCTGCCACTACCTAGAACAAATTCAGATGAGATGCATGTATTAAGCACTTTGCAGAGTAATGGTACATCCTTGAATTAAGTACTGTATCAGTATCACAGATTCATAAACTCACATAGTCCAAGTTATATAAGCAGCAGGCCCAATATCTTAGCAGTATTAGACAAAGGAGGGTAGGGTGGCCACAGTGGTGCAGCGGTTAGCGCTGTCATCTCACAGCAAGAGGTTATCCGGTTCGATCCTCGGCTGGGGTGCCTTCTGTGGGGAGTTTGCATGTCCTCCCTGTGGTCGCGTGGGTTTCCACAGAGTGGTCTGGTTTACTCCCACATCCCAAAGACATGCTGTAAGTGGATTGAACACTCTAAATTGGCCTTAGGTGTGAATGCGTGCATGTGTGTGCCATCCATGGAAGGTTGGGCACCGGGCTAGCAACTTGAACTGTAAAACTCTACTGCCAATCATGAGCAGACAGGTGATCCACTGTGGCGACCACTAACAGGGAAAAGCCGAAAGAAGAACAAGAAAGAAGATTAGACAAAGGAGGGTAATTCATTATAGTCTGTAGTATGGACAAAATGGAATTTGAATCTCACCTTCAAGAATGCACTGTCAATGGCACACAGGTAACACACTCATCTGAACCCAGCAAACCTGACTTTTGCTGCAGGAGACAGAAAAAAAGACTGCAGATGGAAAACATCTTCAAATACATCAGTGAGAGATGGGCGGGTTCTAGTCAGTTCATTGCCTAACAGTTTGATTCATCTATTTTTGGAAGGGCACATCTCCTAAAACCTCCATTTAAAATGTTATTTAATTAGGTTAAGTGTATCCCCAATGGTGAAATTTACTTGTGACGATTCTGAAAAAAGAGAATCTTCATCACCACAATCATGACCTCGAGGAAGTGAAGCTGGTCACCACAGATTAGATCCTCTTACATCACCTCTGTCATATCAGTCCATGAGGGTAAGTGGTTTCTTCCTATCTCACCACCCCATTTCAGAGGTAAAAATGGCCTGCAGCAACAGAGTATGAGTAGCCTGCGTGGAATGACGAAGCACAACAATATATGTTTTACAAACTTGTTATAATTAAGACTATGCAGAAATTCCTTGGGGTTTGCATTGCTAGCAGCTACTAGGCTAAATTTGGACTTCTAACAATTAAGGATTTGTCACCTTTCCCTAATAAACAATAGGGGGGAGTCAGTGCTCATCTATGAGCCCATGCTGAGATATCAACTGCTCCCCACCACCCAACAATAGGCAGTAACTCACCCCTGACAGGGGAGGAAAATAACTTGGGGGAAATCTTCACATGGCAGTATGACATATGTTGAAGAATGCTCACTGTAGACCCCTAGAAACTGATACCTGGATGGGGTGTGGCCTTTTCCATTTTAAGAAACCTGGAGTCGGAGAACTGAGATTCTGGTGCTGACACAGCTATAACAACTGTCATTGCTACTGTTGTCTTTTAAGCAACTAAATCATCTCTTATACCTCCTTTGAAATAATATGGGTTTAAACATGAACAAGAGAAACAAAAGACAAAACCTTTTGGACCAAAAGTAGTGAACCGTGCTCTCTGCAGCAGCAGGGAAACAAAGTCCGGGTATGGTCACTTCCTGGGCCACTAAAACTTCAGGCATCTGCCCCAGCTTGGACCCACCATCTCCTTCCATATTTTCTTTTTCTTTTAATTTTCTACATTTCTGTAGCACCTTGGTGGTTTCCCATTTCTTTCCATTTATTTATTTAGGTTTGATGACCAGGGAAGCCCACTGGGCCAAGAAGAGCCCGTTTTCAGTGGAGGCCCAGGGAGAAAAGCTCCACAATAATTGCAAGTTACATTTCACATGTTACAAAAGGACATAGTTCATAGAGCTAATTAAACATTTACAGATAAGCTCCATGATATTTGCAATTGGCTTGTCACAATGTTAACAAAAATGAAAATACATAATTCAATACAGAAATTTCAACATTTATATAAAGTGAATATTTTTGTTATAAACTCAATTATAGGTTTAACGTTTCAAAATATATAGCTACTAGCGATTAGTAGGTTAGGAAAATATTATGTATGGAGAGGGTAACAGTATATTTGAGATTGAAGCATATAGTACAATAGATATTAAATTAGATTTTTGTAGAGGAGGAATTGTTTTGGGTGAGATGAAATAATAATAGAGGTAGTTGGATGAGTCAGTGCAAGGTGGAATGAGGGGGGGGGGGGCATTTCCATTTGGAAGAAAGATGAGAGAGTAGCTGAGATTTGAAATTTGTATGGTTAGGTAGGTTGTGTAGGTGTGTTGGGAGAGAGTACCACTGTTTAGCTAAGGAGTGGGACAGCAGTAGATGGCCATGAGGTCGTGAAGGTTTGTGGACCTGAAGAAGAGTTTGGTTTTTGGATCCAAGTGAGCAGTTGGGAATGTAAGGTTTTAAGGAACTAACAAGAGCTGGGCAGTTTTAAAGATGAGCTTGTGGGCAATGGTGAGTTGTAGGTAACTGAGGTAGTTGGTTAGTTCAAGCCAGTTGAGGGTGAGGAGGGAGTGACAGTGGTGGGATGAGTTTTTTGAATTGGTTGCAAATTTGGAGATTTTGTGGTACCAGGATTCAAGTTTGGACTGAAGGCCAAGATGGAGATTGGTGAAAAGAGGGGCACCATACATAAGGGAGGGGAGTAGGAAGGTGGATGCAAGAATTTGACAGGTAGAGGGGCTTAGGAAGCAGTTGTGCCTGTAGAGGAGACCTAACATTTGGTGGATTTTCTTGATTTTGGAGTTGGTGTGGGTGTGAAATGTTAGTTCTTCATTAATAATAATGCCAAGAAGCTTGGTGTTGGGAACAATTTCAAGGAGGGTGTTGTTTTGGCTCTGTATGGTGAATGTGGATTTATCAATGGAGTTTTTGGTAGGGGGAAAAAACATTAGTTTGGTTTTATTTGCATTTAGTGCCAGATGGTCAAGACTGCATCCAGGTTTCTGTTTTGGAGAAGGCTAGTTGGGTTTTTGCTAGGAGCTCGGAGGGGGAGAAGGCTGAGCAGATGATTGTTGGGTCATCTGCATACTGGATGATAGATGAGTCTGGGATGAATTGTTGAAAGTTGTTAATGAATAGGTTGAAGAGGACAGGGTCAAGAACAGAACCTTGTGGGACACCTGTGGGTGTGGGAAGGAAGGGGGGAGGTTGAAGTTTTCCATTTGACAGCTTGTTGGCGGTTGGAAAAGTAACTGGAAAACTAGGTGATGGTAGTGGGAGAGAGGTGTAGGGTGGAGAGTTGGGATATAAGTAAGGTGTGTGAGATGGTATCAAAGGCCTTTGACAGATCTAGGAATAGTGTGGATACGAACTTGCCTGAGTTGCTTTCAAGGTTTATGGTTTCAAGAAAGGAAAGAAGGGCAGTCATGGTGCTGTGGCCAGGGCGGAAGCTGTGTTGGGTAGGGGAGAGGAGATTGTTTAGTGTTAGGTGTGCCATGAGTTGTGCTTGTATTGTTTTAGGTGTGCCATGAGTTGTGCTTGTATTGTTTTCTCTAATATTTTAGGGGAAAAGATGGCAACAGCCCTGAAGTTGGTGGTATCAGTATTTTTGCCACTTTTGTGGAGGGGGATGATGTAAGCATGGCACCAGACAGAAGGGACGTATGATTCTTGTATGGATCTATTTATAAGAATAGAGATGGGCTAGGCAATGCCGTCTCCAGATTGTTTGAGGAAGGTGGGTGGAAGGTTGTCAGATGAACTGCGACAGGGTTTGAGTCTGAAGATAAGTCTTTTTATAGTGCTTGCGGGGATGGGCTTGAGTCAGAAGGATGTAGAGGAAGGTTGATGATTGGTGTGGTGGTTGGGGCAGGAGGGAGGGTGTGAAGGAGGCTGATAGTTTAGCTATGCAGTCTATGAAGAATGAGTTGAACTGGCTGGCTGTTTCAAGGTTGGAGAGGTTAGGGTCTGGGCAGGGGTTTTCTTTGTTGCCAGGATGCAGCATGGATGAGATGGAATCTCAGAGTTTTTTTGGATTGTTGAGTGCAAGGACTGCAGTTTGGAGTAGTGGGCTTTGCGGTCTTTAATTATTAGGTTTTTTGCAGAGTTTAGCAGTTGCTTATAGTCTAGGAGGGTGTTAGGGTTTTTATGTTTTTGATATTGTTTCCATTTGGAGGGTTTGGTGAGATTGATGTTAGAGATGGGTCCCGGGTTGGGGTGGATGTTGCCAGCTAGTGGGAGAGAGATGTGGTGGAGTAGAAGACCAAGGCAGTGTGTTGGGGAAGGGTAGCTTGGATTGTGTGAGAGTAGTGATTTTCTGGTACCACATTTAAGAGGGGAGTACAGGGGGAGTTGGGTTGGGAGCAGTTTTTAAGAAATAGACTGGGTTAGAGGTAAAGAGTTCATGTGAGATGGATGAGTAGGATGGGAAGTGAGGTTGATAGTAAGATGTAGTGGAGTGTGTGTGAGAGTTATGACAAGGGTTGGAAAAAGTGTGAGATAGGTGAGAGAAGTCAATAGTAGGGCAAATGGGGTTATAGGGAGAGATGTTATGTAGAGCACTGTAGGAGGAGTGGATGTTTGGGGTGATGTAGATCTACAGGTGGGTGGAGTTTGGCTTAGGTGTGTTGTGATTGGAGAGATGCTGGGAGGGGAGAGTAAGGGGATGTATAAAAGTACAGGTAGTGTGGGCGGGTGGGATATTGGGGCAGGGTAGGGGAGTGGAGTGAGCCCGAAGGGCAAACAAAGTGGGTTACACCTCCAGGAGGAGCAGCAGTCGCCAAACAGAAAACAATCAGTGAGAAAGTTAGCAACTACAGAAATATGGCAGCCTATCGTTTTGGTTTGAATGTTACCTTTCTGTTTGTTTTTATTATTTATGTACCAATGGGGAGCTGCAGTTCACTGAGAAGTAGGAAAATAATGTATTTATGCCAGGGGGTTTAGAAAGGGACATGCAGTAAGTTCACCCTACTGAGGGATGCCTGTGGGACAAACAGAAACAGAGTGTAGTCAGGCAGAGGTTTTTAGTAATTAAAGATGGCACCACAGCTCAGGGGAGGAATAAGTACACTCTCAAGAGGAAGAGGGAGGGAATAGACAGGATTGACAGGGCTGGGAAGCTTACAAGATGATTATTTTAGGAGACCGAGAGAAGGGGGGGGGGGGGACTAAGAGCCAGGGCTTGGAGAAAGCTGTGGGAAAACAGGTCTGACGGGGCTAGGAAAAGTACAGTTGTGTACCTACTATAAATGTAGATGTTCGAGTGTATTCACTGTTGCAGTCATTACACTTGGGTTATCCTGCTGGCAGTCGGCCTGAGTTCCAAAGTCCTGGTCCGGCATCAGTTGCTGTCGCCTCTTCCCTGACGTCAGTGTGCCAGGAGCATAAAAGTAGCAACTGACGCCATTTTCTTCAGTTTTTCTTGCCCCAGATGTCAGGTGCCCCCAGATAGGAAGGCTGGAAAGATAAAATTATGCCCAAAAAACAGGCATATATTACTATAAAAATTTTCTTCATCTACAAGCAAATACACCACATAGGTAAGTATAGAGATGAGAAGTACAGAAAAGTCCCAGCAATGACAAAATAAAGGGGGTGGGTGGGTGGGTAACCTGGACTGCAACAGTGAATACACTCGAACATCTACATTTATGGTAGGTACACTACTGTACTATGTTCATCGTATTTCACTGTTGCAGTCATTACACTTGGGTAGAATCCCAAAGCTGAGGTTGGGTGGCTGGGTCTAAATTGGATTTGGAGAGGCTACCAGGCCCTGCAGAACTGCAGTGGCAAAACCTGCTCTCGATTTAGAGTAGAGAGGTAAGTGGTAGTGCTTGGTGAAAATGTGCACTGAGCTCCAGGTTGCAGCTTCTAAAATGTCTTTGGTTGGTACTCCTCTGAGAAAAGCTGCTGAAGTGGCTGCTGCTCTGGTAGAATGAGGCCTAATACCCTTAGGCACTGATTTGCCATGTTGTGCATAACAGAAGCGGATGCAGTGTCCTATCCATTTCGAGATTGTCTACTTTGTAATAGGCTTTCCTTGTGATCCTGCAGCATATACTACGAACAGTTGCTCAGTTTTTCTGAAAGCTTTTGTTTTGTCCAAGTAGAATCGTGGCAGTCTGTGTATATCCAAAGCATGCAGAAGTCTCTCCCCTTTATTCTGGGGATTTGGGTAAAAAGTAGGCAAATGAATGGCTTGTTTAAGGCCACATTGGAGACCACTTTTGGCAGGAATGTTGGGTTTGTCCTAAGAGAAACCCTGTCCTGATGAAAAATGAGTAAAGGTTCCACAGCCATTAATGCCTGTAACTCTGAGACTCTTCTTGCTGAAGTTATTGCTAGGAGCAGAGCAGTTTTCCTTGACAAGAATTTTAGATCAGCTGTGCTGGCTGGTTCAAAAGGAGGCAGTGTGAGTTTTTCTAAAACAAAATTGAGGTCCCAAGTAGGTAGTGGTGCTCTTCTTGGGGGTCTTATATTTTTTGCCCCTCTGAGGTAACTGTCGTAGTAGAGGATGTGAAAAAATAGGAGGTTCCGTATTGTAATGAGCTGAAATGGCAGAGGCATGGATTTTAATAGATGAGAAAGATAAGCCTTTGTCCAGCATCTCAGTTAGGTATTGTAAAATCTGAGGTATTTTAGGGACAAGTGGTTCGAGCCCTTGTGCCTGGTTCCAAGCACAGAATCTCTTCCATTTTCTGCATAAGATTTCCCAGTGCTGGGCCTCCTGGCTTCTAAAATGACATCCGTAACAGCTTTAGAGAGAGGTGCAGTCTGAGTGGCTACATTATCTGCCATGCAGCCAGATTTAAGGTTCTGAGTTGACTGTGCAGAACCTGATTACTTTGTTGTGTCAGAAGATGAGGAATTTGAGGTAGAAGCCAAGCTTGGCCTTGAGAGAAACTCTTTAGGATTGGGTACCAGTGCTGGTGTGGCCAGTCTGGGTTAATCAGGATCATTTTTGGCCTTTCTTGTCTGACTTTTAGTAGCACCTTGGTAAGAAGAGGCATCGGAGGGAAGGCATAGACTGTCAGGCCTTTCCAGTTGAATGACAGAGCATCCACTTTCCATGCTTGAGAGTGATAAGTTCTTGTGCAGAATTTCTGTATTTGGTAATTGTGAGGGGGAGGCAAAAAGATCTATGTCTGGGTGTCCTCATTTCCTCGTTATCATGCTGAACACCTGTGGATTTAGCTTCCATTCGTGAGGATCCATGAGATTTCTACTTAGTTCGTCTGCCAATGTAATTTTTGTTCCTGGCAGGAATTGTGCCTGCAGATGTACTTGATAGGTCAGTGCTGTGTTCCACAAAGTCATGGCTTGTCTGCATAGGGGGTAGGAATGTGTGCCGCCTTGCTTGTTTATGTACCACATAACTGTGGTATTGTCCATCTTTATTAATAGTTGTCCTGGATGTAGTAGGTCCTTGAAGGCTGTCAGGGCATTCTGTACAGCTAGCATCTCTTTTTGATTGATGTGAAGATGCATTTGTTCCTTGGCCCATGTGCCCTGAATACATTTTCCTGCCATATGTGCCCCCCAGGCATAATCTGATGCATCCATTGTTATTGTCTGCCTGGCAGGGGGTAAGGTGAAAGGCTGTCCCTTGTTGTGATGACAGGCTTGGGACCACCATCGAAACTCCTGTTGTAGGCAGGGAATTAAAGTTATGATTGTCTCCAGGCTGTGACAATGCTGAGTCCAAACACTTTTTAGATACCACTGTAGTTTCCTCATATGCAGTTTTGCATATAGAATTAGTAGAATGCAAGATGCCATGAAACCCAGGGCCTGCAGAATTTTTCTTGCAGGGAGCTGGGTTTTTGTTGCCATCATTTGAAAGTAATGAGTCAGTTGCCTTTGTTTGTCTGGCGTGATAAGCCATCTGGGCAGTTGTATTTACGCTTGCACCCAGGAATATTATCTCTTGAGAGAGCACTAGTTTTGATTTATTTTCGTTTACTGTGTACCCTAGGCAAATTAGCAATCTTTTTACAAATGCCAGATGCTTTAGAAGAATGTCCTTGCTCTCTCTGCTTGAATAAGGCAGTCGTCCAAGTAGGGATATATTTGAATTCCTTTTTGTCTGCAAAATGCAATTACTGATGCCAGGCATTTTGTGAAGACCCTGGGCGCAGTAGATAAGCCAAAGGGCAGTGCAGAGAACTGGTACTGCATTGAGCCTGCTATGAATCTGAGGTATCTTCTGCAAGATTGTCTGACTGGGACATGCAGGTATGCCTCCTTGAGGTCCAAAGTAACTAGCCAAGCCTTCTTGCCCAGCATGGGCAGAAGCTGCTGTAGTGTTAACATTTTGAATTTTGGAACATCCAGGAAAGTATTTAGGCTTGACAGGTCCAGTATTGGTCTCCAGCTTTTGTCCTTTCTGGGTACTAAAAAAAGTCATGAGTAAAATCCTTGTCCCTGTTCTTGCTGTGGAACTTTTTGAATAGCTCCCATGTCCATAAGAGCAGCAATCTGTTTTTGCGCCTCTGCCCATTGGTTTTGTGGCAGGTCTGGCATATCATTTGGTTTTGGAAGCGTGTGGAAGTGGAACCTGTAACCCTGAGAAAAAATATTCAGCACCCATTGGTCCTGGGTGATCATGTGCCAATTTTTTGAGAAAAGTGCTAGCTTTCCCCCTAGGGGTGCTGTCAAAAGGTAAGTGCTTGGCATTTGTAGAGGGAAGTCATTGGGACTGTTTCCTAAAAGGTTGTGATTTGTCTTCCCCTCCTTTGGGGGTTGAAGCACCCCATTGTTTAGGTCTGTAGGAGCCTTGGGGCTAACATCTGCCTCTTGGGTGTCTGTATCTGCCTCTTTGTGGCCTATCTGACACTGGAAAGGACCAATTTTTTGAAGGCCAGTTTCTGCTAAATCTAGGTGGTTGAACCTGCAAGAAATCTTTCACTGTCTGCATTGACTTTGCTTTATCCTCCATTTTCTTTTAACACCTCTTCTACCTTAACACCAAACAAAGTATCATGCTGTAATGGAGCATCCAATAATTTTACTTTAACATGGTCAGGTAAACTTTGTTCTTTCAACCAAGCATACCTTCGAATAACAGAGCCTGTAACTGCGGCTCTACAAGAAGCCTCTAATGAATCAAAAAGTATGCTTTCCCATTTGCTCAACTGCATGCAATAAATCCTGCATTTCCTTACTGTCAGGACTTTCTGTATTTGAAACCATTTTCTGTTTTAACAATGACATGAGGTACTGTTGATATTTAAGCATGTGAAACTGGCAGTTTAAAGCTCTTACAGCTAAAGTAGCAGAAGTGTAAACTTTTTTCCCCCATCTGTCCAGAGCTCTGGAATCCCTATCCGAAGGAACAGGATTTTTAGCAGTGGTAGCCTTAACCCCTTTAGGACCCTGAGAAATTGTTTCTGGGTCTGCAGCGGGGTTTTTGAAAATAAATTTATGAGAGTCAGTGACCCTGTAGTACCTGTCTGGCTTGACTGGTGCAGGGGGTAAAGAATCAGGAGACAGACTGGATTCAGAAAAATCATCAACAACAATATCAAGTACAGGGGGGATAGCCAGGGGCCTGTGCTGAGGCAATAAAAGGAAGTCTCTGAGCCTTTTCTTGGATTCTGAATAATCCTGGCTCTCCCAATGGAAATGCTCCCTCATGGTGTGCAGAGTTTCCCCCAAAAGAATAATCCTCAGGTGGAGAGGCTGAAGGTATAGATTCTTCTGCATCAGAGTCCTCATAGGGAGGGAGAGAATATCCCTGATCTGAAGAGGAATCAGAGGAAACAGAAACCTGGTCAGAGGAATCATAGTCAGTGTCTTGCCTAGGCCTTTTATCAGGAGGGGGATGGGAACCCCTTATCAAAGTAATTAGGTCTTCGGCCATTTTAAACATCTGTTTCTTTGGCATGGATGACTGTCCAGGAGAATGTTGTACTTGTTTCCTTGTCTTTAATGGTGTTTTTGACTTTGCCTTGGCTGCTGCAGTGGACTTAATAGTAAGCTGTGAAGGTCTGAAAACACCCTCAGAAGCTGATGCCTGCTCAGAGGCTCCGGACCCATCTGAGGGAATAGTTTCCGCATGCCCAATACCTTGAGTTTCCAGAGGCCTAGGTGTCTCCACTTGGGAGTCGGATATGGCCTGTGGCTCTGAAATAGCGGGTGTCAGGGGCTGCGAAAGCGCTTCACTGAGAACCGGCGACTGGCCTAGAAGAGGCTTTGTCGTTGGTTTTGGACCTCGGATGCCTGTCCTTTTCTTTGTCTTTGCGTTTTTTATGAATTCCGGTCGTCGGTTGTTCCAATGGCATTATGTAGTTAAACCTTCAGCCAAAGTAATGTAAAGCAAAATCAAACCGACGCTTAATAGTGCGTTTGTTGAATCTAGCACAAAACCGACAACTAGTAACGCTGTGGTCAGGGCCTAGGCAAGGAATACAGTAAGAGTGAAAGTTCTTATGAGGTATTTGCTTCCCACAAGAAATACACTTGTTAACTTTTACTGACATCGGTCTGGAGCAAGAAAAATTTCCCCAATGGGGTACTTAGCTTTATTGAAGACTTCGGTTCTGAAACTCGATTTCGAAAATCTCAGGAGTCGGCCGACCGGCACTTGCGAACTGCTTTTGCTTCGTGCACCGCGTGGCAAGAAAGACTGGAGAAAATGGCATCGGTTGCATCTTTTATACCCCTGGCGCACTAACGTCAGGGAAGAGGTGACAGCAACCGACGCTGGACCTAGACTTTGGAACTCTGGCCGACTGCGGGTAGTCCCTGCCAGCAGGATAACCCAAGTGTAATGACTGCAACAGTGAAACACGATGAACATCTACTGACTAACTACATTCCAAATCGACCACTCCGCTCTCCCAACAAATCACTCCTCTCTATCTCTACAGCCAACAACACAGCAGGTAAAGCTCTATTTTCTCACAGTATAGCAAAAAGTTGGAATAAACTCCCTCCCTCTGTGGCTTCTGCACCTAATACCAAACAATTCAAAAACTCCCTTAAGGGTCATCTTATTAGCTCTTGGCTATGTCCATGTGTTACTTAATCCTAGTGTATGCTACCAACATCGTTCTCTCTTCTTTCCAATTATCCGACCCTCGGTAAAAAAGGAAGTAACAAATGGTATCCCTTGACATTTGGAAAAGTTGTTGTGATCTGTTTGTATATTTTGATGACTAACTTAATGTTTTCTTAAACGGGATATTGCAAACATTTCAGACACTGCACATGCCAGCCTAACAGAAGCATGCAAACTGTCATACTCTGTTGGCAGCAACAAGATATCAAGTTGCTACGTTAAAGTGATTATCCAATTTTCTTTTCTGCATCACGGTATTTAATTGATGAAGCACTGACATGCATTTTCCCTCCATTCATTTTTCTCTGCCACTACTGTTTATAATCCTGTTTGTAAATCTTGACTGCAGATGTCACAAAGGACTCATTTATTTCCATGATGTTTGCCCATTAAAGTCCTATGGTCGCATCCCAACATTATCCATAGGTTGACATCAGGTACAAAAATATTAAATTCATTTTGGCCATAGATTAATAAAAGGTTTGCAAAGTTTTTATTAAAAAATGATTCAGATAAAAAAAGGAATGACAATTACAGAAAAGCATCATGACAACCAATGAAATGCTACCATGCACATGCGAGCATCAGAAAATCACTTTAATAAACATTTTTAAACACCTTCATTAAATTATCACTTAAGATATAGGCAAGCTTAAATTTATATAAAAGTTATCAAACCATATTAACCAGCTCATATTTGCAAACATTATACATCACATGGTTTACTATCAAGAATGTGAAATTCACAACATAATCTGGTTGAAATACCGAGCCATAATGTCTATGTACTGCATATTAATTAGGTTACAGTACTGAATGTAAATACCGAAGATATCGAATTCTGTATTTCCGACAGCAACAATATTTTTATACCTGCCAGATTTCCAGCAGTACAAACGTACATAGTTCAGTACTGCACATCTCAGAAATACACTTTTTTGCAGGGGGGGGGGGCAAGTCCCCTTGCACCCCCCCCCGTAGGGGGCTGCAACCCCCAAACCCCCTGCAAATTATATATTCCAACTCAAAGATTGCTCTACAGTGAGGAAAAGGGTAAATTTCCTGATCCGCACTGTACTGCGATCTCTAATCTTAACGGCGACCACATATGAGCGAATGTACAGTGGCATTCTCTGCATAGCACACTTGTAGAATTGCAGTTTGGCAATACGGGAATCGGTCAACTCACATTCGGCATTCCCGTATTCACCGAACCTCAATTCTATATTTTGATAGTAAACCCATCACATACAGTTTATATACTACATAACCTAAGCAACATTACATAAATTATTCAACTCCTGCCTTCAATTAAACCTCATTCTTCCTACAAAACAGTACTGTTCCCACAATTTCCATTTTTACTCTAATTTACTCCTGACCTTGCTGTTCTTTTTTCCCCTGTTACAATATTAACTACTTCATGTATAGTTGGTTTAGATTTTGGTTTCCATTGTAATTGCTTTTTTTGACAACTACCAGAATTAAACTTAACAAGGGCCTTACTATGCCTAGGCAATTCAGATCCTCATTTCCTCAGTTACATTCATTTGCTTGCTCAGTATTCCTGACAGAATACTCTGTAAGGAATGTTTAAAGTCTGCCAACTCATTACACACTCAAAACACATGCTATAGTCACCTCTTTCTTCCCAATTACACCTCCAACATTTGCCATCTACCTGAGGAAAAATTCTTTGGAGTCTGCTTCGGGTATAAAGAATCCAAGCAAACACTTCCAGGAAAAAATCCTAAATCTCCTAGACCTTGTTGCATATTTGTCAGCCATACATATGTCCTCTCATTGTTTCTTTCTGAATTTCTTATCTAATCTCACTTCCCAATCTTTTCTGACCTCTTCTGGTTGATTCCTATAGCTATCGTGCAATATTTTATAAGCCCTACTAATTATCCTTTTAACAGCAGCTCTAGTTCGAGATCCAATTAAAACTCATCCAGCGCAGGTCTTTAATTATGAATACCCCTATGTCTTTCTCTGTCAATACTCCGATATCAATCTCAGATAGGGAAGGCAATCACTAGCGTGCAATCCAAATGTCTTCTTGGCCTCTTCCCATTCTATTACCTTTCCTTCTCCAATTATTTGTTCCCAATACCTTGATTTCTTTGCCGCCTTCCTCCAGTAAATTCTAGCCCCCCTCTTATCTATTCCTCTGTACCCTTAACTGCAGTCATCCCTATCAGCAGAATCTCCTTTCTCCATTCCTGTGTTGTCTTAGTTCTTCTATACTTTCTGCTACTTTATGAATATATATCATCTCTCCCTCTTTAATTTCTCCAAGTCTTTTGGGTTTCTTTCACCATGACAGGAATGGACCCCATTCCTAAGTCAAAGTATGATTAAAGTTCATGAAATTAGTGTTGTTTCAATCTTTGATGTCAGCCAGAAGTGCACTTCACAGCACCCTTAATGTACCCAATATTTCAATCTTTGATGTCAGTCAGAAGTGCTCTTCACAGCACCCGTAATGTGCCCATTAACAAATCTTCCTGCAATTCATATGGAGTTACATGTGTTGGTAACATATCTAAATATGATTGTAGATTCTTTTTTATAAGACCTGTTGCTCCTACTACTGCTGGAACTGCCTGGGTATCTTTCCTCCACATTGCTCTTGTTTCTGCCTGCAAATCCTGATATTTTATGACTTTGTGTCTCTATGTATGCAAGACACTGTAGTCACTGGGTGTAGCGATTTTGATGATCAATGCTACTTTTGCCTTCTTTTCATGGACCACTACATCTGGTTTTCTTGCATCTATCTTTTGAACTGTTGGTAATGGATGACCCCAAGTGATGTAGACTTCTTCATTTTCGATGCTACTGTGTGGCTCATGCTTCCAGTGTTTTTTCAGCTACTTCAGTAAAATAATGTTTGCATAATCCTCAATGCAACAGTCTTGTCACATTATTATGCCTATCAGTATACAGTCCTTCTGCCATTAGTATGTCACAACCAGCAATGAGGTGTGTGGCTACTTCCATTTCTGTTTTGCAAAACCTACATTTGTCTGTTTCTCCCACATGTTCAATGGACTTCGTAAACCAACATATGCATAGCCTACTATCTTGGGCTGCCAATATTAACCTTTCATCTTTTGGTTTTAATTCGCCTCTCCTTAACCATTCCTGTATTCGTTCCTGATCAGCATGAGTCTCGTCCAGAAGTTTTCTATAATTGCAACTATATTTAAGCATTTTCCACATTTCTTGCCTTCTCATCTGATCTTTCACCTTATATTCTTTATTTATTTTTTTTGGCACATTCAGTTGCTGCCTGATTTTTATCTACTTCTGGTCTGATTTCTATTCCTGCTTGACGTCGACATACTTCTGTTAGACTAAGCAAGGAAGTCATCTTACATTTTTTCTCCTCATGTTTCAAAACTTTCACTACGTTTGGGTCCTGTGAGGTCAGCAGATGTGTGCAGTCCCGCGACTGCAGATATATACATACAATAAATTTCAAGGAGGCCTATACCGCCTTCAGAACAGGGAATATATAATCTTGGTATGCACTGATTTTTATAAATCATTTGGTGAGCATGAAGCATCCTTCTTGTTTTCCTATCTAATCTATCCATCATATTTTGGGGCTAGTCAATCACTCCAAAACTGTAAGTTAGGACAGGAAGAGCAAATTGGTTTATAGCTTGAATTTTGTTGAATGTCACCACTGTTTTCAGGATTAATTTAAGTATCATCCAGTATGACTACTGTTCTTTTCCTTAAGGATGATCTTCTTCTTTGCATCCAAAATCACACTCTTTCCTTATTTCTTGAATTAACCCCCTCGTTCATCATCATCCCTTTCCACTTTGAAATGTATTTTTCTGCTTGTGTTATGTATAAGGGCCTTAACTGTGCAGCTCTAAAATATCCCTTCAGTTAGGTAATCCTAAACCTCATTCTGCTGGGATGATCAGCTTATACCACTTGACTCTTGCTTTCTCTCCCTCCCAAATAAAATCTTTTATTAATTACTGTCCGCAACTTTTCCTTTAGTTGATAAAAATATGCCTGACCTGTGTATAAAATTAAAGGGGCTAAAAATATCTTACTGCTTGTATTTTGCTATTCATGTCCATAGGCAAGAGCTTCCAGTTTCTCAGTTTTTTTGTATTTTCATTTAGTCTCTTCCAACATATCCTTAACTGCCATAACTGAATCCTTTTTAAACCATGCTCCTAAAAACTTCATTTTATCACGTTTCCATAAATATGGGTATTACTGGACCAGTTCATGTATGGGTACACAGCTTACAGCTATAGCCTTTGTTTTACTCTTCATTAATTTTACATCCCCCCAAAAAACTGCCTCAGAATATTCCACAACACTGAGATGTACTTTACTGGTTCCAACAGGTACAAAATATCATCATCTACAAATAAAACCAACTGTTCTTCAACACCACACCAATTATAACCTTGGATTTCGGAGTCCCTTATTTTCTTTGCCAATGGTTCTAAATATAACTCAGTAACAAAGGGGAAGAGGAAAGAGGGCATCCCTGCCTAAATGAGCAACTTTCAGCATTTCACTCGGCTTTAAAATGTCTCCAAGACTCCGACAGAACGAATATTGTCCATACAGTGTCTGAGGCGATGGCATACTGTTTCTATGACTACAATGGCCGGCTGCTCATACCACTCGACTACTAGATAATGTAACTCAGCAGCAAAAGGCAGCTGGGTGCTACAAAGCTGCACCCCATCCAAATTTTTGGTATTCCTCCAACATAAGTTTAGAAACTACACTTTTTTTGCAACTGCCCTTGATATATTTATTTATGCTGCTTCCCTATCAGCTGTGCAACCTGTGCTAGCTGTTTATAGTACTCAAAATACCCCTATTACTCTGCTCGTGCATAGAAATTGTGAAGATAAACCAGAGCAAAAAATGTTTTATTTTACCTCACTTCTGGTTGCTTGGGCTGTCTTTAAAACTGCTGAGGAAATAAGATGATTTCTCTTTTACATTCAGGTTGTTACGCCTAATGTTACCTTCCTCGCCGTAACTACTTGTCTGAAACTGCCAGTGTTATTGGAGGTGGTTAGGCAGTAAGACGATGCAGCAGAAAAGTACAGTTGTGTACAATTAACATAAATGTAGATGTTCGAGTGTATTCACTGTTGCAGTCATTACATTTGGGTAATCTGCTGGCAGGTTGCCCTCAGTCGGCCTGATTAACAAAGTCTTGGGTCCTGTGTCGGTTGCTGTCCCTTCTTCCATGACGTCAGGTTGTCAGGGGTATAAAACATGCAGCCGACGCCATTACATCAGTTTTTCTTGCCCCAGATATCAGGTGCCCCCCTAATGGGGAGCAAGTAAACAGAGAAACACAAAGATATACCTCCAACCAAAAGCAAATACACCAAAAAGGCTTTTAAGCATAGTAAAGGAAAGGAGAGGTATAGTCAGAAAAAACTAGGGGGCTGGAGGGAGGGTAACCAGGACTGCAACAGTGAATACACCCGAACATCTACATTTATGGTAAGTGTACACAAATGTACTATGTTCTTCGTGTTTCAATGTTGCAGTCATTACATTTGGGTAGATTCCCAAAGCTATGGTTGGAAGGAGGAGTTTATACAGCATTAGGGCCAGTTATAAGGCCCTGCAAGACAGCAGTGGCAAAGCCAGCTCTGGATTTAGAGAAAATTGGTAAATGATAGTGCTTTGTGAAAGTATGTACAGAACTCCAGGTAGCAGCTTCTAGGACATCCCTGGTAGGAACACCTCTGAGAAAGGCTGCAGAAGTAGATGCAGTCCTGGTGGAGTGAGATCTGATCCCCTGGGGGATAGGTTTTCCATGGTGCTTATAGCAGAAATGAATGCATTGGCTTACCCGTTTACAAATGGTTTGTTTTGAAATAGCCCTCCCCTCTGCCCCTGCAGCAAATGCTACCAGCAATTGTTCAGATTTTCTTCCAGATTTAGTCTTGTCCAAGTAGAATCTTAGTTGTCTGTGCACATCCAAGGAATGCAGAATCCATTTCACTTTGTTCTGTGGATTGGGGAAGAAGGTTGGCAAATTAATGGACTGATTAAGAGCCACTCTGGAAACCACCTTGGGCATAAAGGATGGATTGGTCCTGAGAGATACCCTGTCTGCATGAAAGATGATGAAAGACTCCACTGCCATAAGGGCCTGTAATTCAGAGATCCTTCTAGCTGAAGTGATTGCTAAAAGGAAGGCTGTTTTCCAAGAAAGAAATTTTAAGTCTGCAGTAGCAGCTGGCTCAAAAGGAGGTAGAGTGAGTTTCTTCAATACAAAGTTAAGGTCCAAGGCAGGGGTAGGAGCTCTCTTGGGTGGTCTCAAGTTTTTTTGCCCCTCTGAGATACTGCTTGAGCAGAGGATGAGAGAAGAGGGGTGGTTCTGTGTTGTAGTGAGCTGAAATAGCCGAGGCATGGATTTTAATGGAGGAAAAAGACAGGCCCCTGTGAAGCATCTCAGTTAAGTATTGAAAAATCTGAGGTAAATTGGGCGCTGTTGTGCTCATTCCTTGAGACTGGTTCCAGGCACAGAATCTTTTCCATTTGTCAGCATAAGATTTTCTAGTACTAGGTCTCCTCGCCTCCAAGATGACATCCATCACAGGTTTGCTGAGGGATGATAAGGGTGAATTTAAGTGATTAGCCAGGCTGCAAGGTTCAATGTTGGAAGCTGAGGGTGCAGAATTTGGTTCTCCTGCTGAGACAGCAGGGAAGGGGTCTGAGGCAGGTGCCATGGAGATATCTGCAACACACTGCACAAGAGAGGGTACCAGTGTTGGCGCGGTCAGTCTGGAGCAATCAAAATCATCCTTGGTTTGTCCCGTTTGATTTTTAGTAGAACTTTGGAGAGCAGAGGCAGAGGGGGAAAGGCATAGCTGAAGGAGAGAGCATCCACTTTCCAGGCTTGTTTGTGGGGAGTCCTTGTGCAAAACTTGTCCAAATGGTAGTTCTGGGGGGAGGCAAATAGATCTAACTCTGGGCTCCCCCATTCGCTTGTCAACATGTTGAAAATCTGTGGTTCCAGTTTTCACTCATGCGGGTCCATGAGGTTTCTGCTTAGTCCATCTGCCAGTGTATTCCATTTTCCTGGCAGGAACTGAGCTTGTAGATGCACTTGGTAGCTCAAGGCTGTGTTCCAAAATGCCATGGCTAGTCTGCAGAGGGGGTAGGAATGTGTACTCCCCTGCTTGTTTATGTACCACATAACCATGGTGTTGTCCATCTTTACCTTTAGTTGTCCTGGAAAAATGTAGTCCTTGAAGGCTGTCAGAGCATTCTGTACAGCTAACATTTCTTTTTGACTGACATGTAGGTGCATTTGATTTGGGTTCCATTTGCCCTGAATGCACTTCCCTGCCAGGTGAGCCCCCCATGCATAGTCTGATGCATCTGTAGTTAGGGTTTGGGTGGCAGGGGGTAGTGTAAACGGTAGTCCCTTGTTTTGGTGGCAGGCTTCTGCCCACCATAGGAACTCTAGGCGCAGGCACGGTATGATAGGAATCATTGTTTCCAGGCTGTGACAATGTTGACTCCATAGACTTTTTAGATACCACTGTAGTTTCCTCATATGCAGTCTTGCATATGGAATTAAAAGAATGCAGGAGGCCATGAACGCCAAGGCTTGCAGTATTTGTCTTGCAGATAGCAGGGTTTTTGTGGCCACTTGTCTGAAGTAAGTTAACAAATTAATTTGCTTCTCTGGCGTGAGGAAAGCCATCTGGACAGTTGTACTCAAGCCTGCACCCAGGAATGTAATCTGTTGACAGGGTACCAGTGATTTATTTTCGTTTATGGTGTACCCCAGATAAGTTAGAACCCTTTTTACAAACGCCAGATGATTTAGAAGTATGCCCTGGTTTTCTGCCTGAATTAGACAATCGTCCAGCTATGGGTATATTTGAATATTTCTTTGTCTGCAAAATGCAATAACTGGAGCCAGGCACTTTGTGAATACCCTGGGCGCAATAGACAAGCCAAAGGGCAGTGCAGAGAACTGATAATGCAAGTAGCCTGCTTTGAAGCGTACGTATCTTCTGCAAGATTCCCTGATTGGGATGTGCAGGCATGCTTCTTTTAAATCTAGAGTTGCCAACCAGGCGTCTTTGCCTAGCATAGGAAGTAACCGGTGAAGAGTCAGCACCTTGAATTTTGGAATCTCCAGAAAGGTGTTTAGAGTAGACAGGTCCAGGATTGGATGCCATGATTTGTCTTTTCTGGGTACCAGAAAAAGCCTGGAATAGAAACCTTGTCCCTCTTCCGGTACAGTTTGAATAGCCTTTATGCTTAAGAGTGAAAGTACGTGTTTAAGCCTCTGCCCACTGATTTGGGGGCAGGCCTGGCCACCCGTTTGGTGTTGGCAACGTGTGGAAATGAAATCTGTATCCCTGGGATACTCTATTTAAAACCCATTTGTCCTGGGTTATGAGTTCCCAGTTCTTTGCATGAAGAGCAATCTTTCCCCCCAAAGGGGCGGTTAAAAGATAAGTGCTTGGTAATTTTAAAAGGAAATCATTGAGACTGTTTACTATGGGGGGTGTCTTGTTATTTCTAGATTTGGAAGTGGAGGCCCCCCACTGCTTAGTTCTGAGAGTCCCCTGGGACTGAAACCTGGGGGTTTTTGCTGTGTCTGGGTTTGGCTTGAGAAGATCTGAAAGGGGCTGGAAAGGACCAATTCTTAGTAGGCCAGTGCCTACTAAATCTTGGAGGTTACACTTGTAAGAAATGTTTAAAGGTTTGCATAGATTTAGCTTTATCTTCCATCTTTTTTAGAACTTCTTCAGCCTTATTGCCAAACAGGAGGCCCTGATTTAAAGGACCATCCAACAATTTAGCTTTAACATGATCAGGCAAAGATTGCTCCTTAAGCCAAACATGCCTTCTAAGCACAGACCCAGTAACAGCAGCCCTGCAGGAGGCCTCTAAAGAATTAAAACCACATTGCAAAGTATGTTTTCCAACTTGTTCAGCAGAATGCATTAAATCCTGTAAATCTTTATTTTCCACATGGGAATCAACATCATTTTCTGTTTAAGCAGTCCAATAATATGCTGTTGATATTTTACATATGAAATTGGCAGTTTAAAGCTCTGATTGCCAAGGCTGCAGAAGTATAAACCTTTTTACCCCATCTATCCAGCACCCTGGAGTCTCTATCAGAAGGGGTAGGATTTTTAACAATAGACGCCTTAATGCCCTTGGGTCCCTGAGAAATGGTTTCTGGATCTGCAACAGGAGTTTTGAGAAAGAACTTGTGGGACTCAGGAACCCTGTAGTACCTGTCAGGTTTACTAGGAGCTGGAGGCAGGGAATCAGGGGCTAAACTGGATTCCGAGAACACATCATCAACAATGTCTAGTACAGGAGGTATAGCCAAAGGCCTATGCTTAGGTAGAAGAAGGAAATCCCCAAGCCTCTTTTTTGAATCAGAAAATTCCTGGCTTTCCCAGTGGAAATGCTCCCTTAAAGTATGTAAAGTTTCCCCAAAAGAAAAATCCTCAGAACGGGAAGCAGAGGGAATGGAATTCTCTGCATCAGAATCCTCATAAGTAGGTTTGGACAAATCCAGGTCATTAGAAGAGTCAGAAGAAACAGAATCCTGTTCAGAAGATTCATAAGCAAGCTCAGCCCTAGGCCTCTTGGGGGGGGGGGGGTGACTACCCCTAATTAGGGTTATTAGATCTTCAGCCATTTTTCTCATTTGTTTTTTAGGCATAGGGGTCTGAGCATGTGGCCTGAGCGTCGATTTTTTAGACATGGATCAATATTTAGGCCTTAGTAATGAAGGAGGTATCGTTTTAATATGCAAGTCTGTAGGCCTGAATACACCCTCAGAAGCCGGTGCCTGCACAGCGACTCTGGACCCATCCAAGGCAGAGACATCCGTGGGTTCTATAGCTGAAGTATCTTGCGGCATACCGGACTCCAAATGGTCTCAGTAGAGGCCTGCAAATCAGAAGTAGCAGGTATCAGGGGCTGCGAAAGTGCCTCACTGAGTACTGGCGAACTGGCGACTGGCTTAGGAAAAGCGCCGTCGGCAGTTTTGGACCTTGACGGCCTGTCTCTGTCTTTATCTTTGCGTTTTTTTTGGAATCCAGGTAGTCAGATGGCTAATCAACGACATTTCTAGATAATTAAACCGAGAACCGAAATAATGAGAGGCAAAAATATGACGACGACTGATAGTGCGCTGATTAAATAAAGCACATAACCGACAGCAAGGCAAGTTGTGATCAGGGCCTAGGCAAGGAATACAGTACGAATGAAAATCCTTGTGAGGTATTTGCTTCCCACAAGTAATGCAATTATTAACTTTTACTGACATCGGTAAGGAGCAAGAAAAGTTTCCTCAACGGGGTACTTAGCTTTAAGTTGAAGACTTTGGAGCTGAAAACGAAAATTTCAGGAGTCGGCCGACCGGCACTTGCAAACTGCTTCTGCTTCGGGCACTGCATGGCAAGAAAGACTGATGTAATGCCGTCGGCTGCAGGTTTTATACCCCTGACGACCTGACGTAATGGAAGAAGGGACAGCAACCAACGCAGGACCCAAGACTGTGTTAATCAGGCTGACTGAGGGCAACCTGCCAGCAGATTACCCAAATGTAATGAGTGCAACAGTGAAACACGAAGAACATCAGCAGAGTGCAAACTGGCTACCATGGCAGTCACAAATTAGTCCTGTCCACTCACATCTGCCACAGTGATCTTTCTTGCTGACTGGTTAACTGAAATACAGTAGACAACAAATGGACTCTTTCCAGTAGCTTTCAGATACAACACTATCACCATCAAACAATAAACTGCACAGATAAGTAGAATTATCAAAAAAGTACAGTTTTGTACCTACCATAAATGTAGATGTCCGATAGGTATGCATCTGCAGTCATAACATATGGGTTGTCCTGCCTCAGGCAGCCCTTCGGTCGGCCGGATTCCAAAGTCTGGGTCTGGCCTCGGCTGATGTCGCACTTCACCCGACGTCATAGCTCCTGGGGTATAAAGGCATCAGCCGACGCCATTTTCCTCAGTGTTTCTTGCCCCAGATGCCAGGTGCCCTCTAGGAAGGCTAAATTTGGATAAATGTAGAAAACTCCAAACAGTAGAAAGCAAAATATATATACATATATACATACAAACAAATACACCATAATAGATTCCCCCAGCTAGCTAAAAGAGGGGTAAGTACCCTAGGAATACCACAGAGGGGAAGGAGGGTGGGTAATCCTGACTGCAGATGCATACCTATCGGACATCTACATTTATGGTAGGTACAAAACTGTATTATGTCCTTCAAGGATGCATCTGCAGTCATAACATATGGGTAGAATACCATAGCCAAACTGGGGGAGGAGGCACCAAGATAATGATGGTGTAGTTAAGATCCCTTGTAAAACAGCAGTTGCAAAACCTGCTCGGGATCTGGAGTATAAAGGAAGATTGTAATGCTTGGCAAATGTATGCACGGAGCTCCAAGTAGCAGCTTCTAAAATGTCTTTGGTAGCCACTCCTTGTAGGAAAGCTGTAGTGGTGGCTGTAGCTCTTGTGGAGTGAGGCCTGATATTTTCAGGAGTTGTCTTCCCATGAAATGAGTAGCAGAATCGAATGCAATTTCCTATCCATTTTGAGATTGTCTGTTTTGAAATTGCTTTTCCTTGCACTCCTGTTGCATATGCTACTAGAAGCTGGTTAGTTTTTCTGCTGGCCTTAGTTCTGTCCAGATAGTAGCGCAGTTGTCTGTGCACATCCAAGGTGTGTAGTAGTTTTCCCCCCTGTTCTGTGGGTTGGGGAAGAATGTAGGTAAATGTATAGCTTGGTTCAAGGATACCCTGGAGACCACCTTTGGCATAAAAGTAGGATTGGTTCTCAGAGACACTCTATCCTGATGGAAGATAAGGAAAGGCTGCACTGCCATTAATGCCTGTAACTCCGATACCCTTCTTACTGAAGTGATTGCTAGCAGGAAGGCAGTTTTCCAAGATAAGAACTGTAAGTCTGCTGTTGCTGCTGGTTCAAAAGGGGGGAGTGTTAATTTTCTAGCACAAAATTGAGGTCCCATGCAGGCAGAGGTGGTTTCTTTGGAGGCTTTACATTTTTGATCCCTCTCAAGAATTGCCTGAGGAGAGGATGAGAGAAGACAGGAGGATCCATGTTGTACTCTGCTGAAATTGCTGATGCATGAATCTTAATGGAGGAATAGGGCAGGCCATTGTGGAACAGTTCTGCTAAGTATTCCAGGATGTGTGCTAGGTTTACCAGTGTGACATTTTCTCCCTTTTCTGCACTCCAAATGAAGAATCTTTTCCATTTGGCTGAATATGTTTTCCTTGTGGAGGGTCTGCGAGCCTCCAGGATAATGTCCTTAACCCTCTGAGATAAATCAGGTTGGTTTTGTTTTATGCAATTTTCCAAGCAGTTAGCTGCAGCGTTTTTAAGTTTGGATGCAGGGTCTTGTAGTTGTTCTGCGTTAGAAGTAAGGGACATAGAGGTAGAAGCCATGAGTGCGTCCGAGACATTCTCAGTAGCGGGTACCAATGTTGCCTTGGCCAGTCTGGAGCTATCAGAATTACCTTTGGCTGTTCCTCTCTGATCTTCAGTAGAACTTTGTGCATCAAAGGAAGAGGTGGAAAGGCATATACTGTCAGGGCCTTCCAGCTGAAAGAAAGGGAGTCCACCCTCCAGGCAAGTGGGTGGTATACTCTTGAGCAGAATTTCTTCAGTTGGTGGTTGTGTGGGGAGGCGAACAGGTCTATCTCTGGCATTCCCCATTTCTTTGTTATGGTTTTGAAGATATCTGGATGCAGCATCCATTCGTGAGCATCCGTGGTAGTTCTGCTTAAACTGTCTGCTAGTGAATTCTCTTTTCCTGGTACAAATCTGGCCTGCAGTTGGATGTTGAGATTCAGGCCCAAGTTCCACAGGTCCATTGCCATCCGGCATAGAGGGTATGAATGTGTGCCTCCCTGTTTGTTGATGTACCACATGACTGTGGTATTGTCCGTCCTTATCAGCAGGTGTCCTTGCTGGAGGAATGGTCTGAATGCCTCGATTGCATGCTTCACTGCCAGCATCTCCTTTAGATTTATGTGTAAATTCAGCTGGTCTTGGGACCATAGGCCTTGGATACACTTGTCTTCCATGTGTGCCCCCCAGCCTAGGTCTGAGGCGTCCGTGGTGATGGTCTGCCTTGGATGTGGTTTGTGAAAAGGCAATCCTCTGTTTATCTGACAGGCCTGAGCCCACCACAGGAATTCTTTTTTCAGACATGGAATGATTGGTATCTGGGCTTCTAGACTGTGTTTGTGTTGAGACCATACATTCCTTAGGTACCATTGTAACTTTCTCATATGCAGCCTGGCATGTGGGATCAATATTATGCAGGATGCCATGTAACCCAGGGCCTGCAGGACTTTCCTTGCAGTAAGCTGAGTTTGTGTTGTTAATGCCATGAAATAGACTGGTAGTTGCTTTTGTTTTTCCTCTGTGAGAAAAGCCATCTGAGTTATTGTGTCCAGTTCTGCACCCAAAAATGTTATCCTTTGGGATGGCACTAGTCTTGACTTTTGAATGTTGACTGTGTATCCCAAGGCTTGCAGCAGTTGTATGACATTGGCCAAATCCTTTATTAATTTTGTCTTGTTGTCCGCTTGTATTAGGCAGTCGTCCAGGTATGGGTAAATTTGAATTCCCTGAAGCCTGCAATGAGCAATGACTGATGCCAGGCATTTTCTGAATACTCTGGGTGCAGTAGATAAGCCAAAGGGCAATGCTGAGAATTGATAATGCTCTGATCCTGCAAGAAATCTGAGGTGTCTTCTGCAATCTGGTCATATAGGGACGTGCAGGTATGCCTCCTTGAGCTCTAGAGTCACCAGCCAGGACTCCTTGCCCAACATGGGAAGAAGTTGCTGTAGGGTCAGCATTTTGAATTTTGGAACAATGAGATATATGTTCAGTGCGGACAAGTCGAGAATAGGCCTCCGTTGATTTTCTTTTCTTGGTACAAGGAATAATCTGGAGTAAAATCCTTGGCCTTGTTCCATAGGTGGTACCTTTTCTATTGCTCTCATCCTTAGTAAGCTGATGATTTGTTTTAGAGCCTCTGATTTCTGGCTTGGTGGAAGGTTTGGCATTCCTCTCTTTTTTGGTAGCGTGTGGAAGTGAAACCTGTAGCCCTTGTCTATTGTTTGTAAAGTCCATTTGTCTCCTGTAATGCAATGCCAATTTTTTGAAAATAAAGCTAGCTTTCCGCCCAAGGGTGCTTCCAGTTGTTCCCTGGTAGGCGGAATCAGAGCCAAGTCATTGTGTCTGTCCTGTGGAAGTGGTTGTAGTCGCAGCTGTGGCGGCACTCCTCTGGTTGGCAGGTTGCCACTGATGACCCCTGTAGGCACCCCTTGATTGACCTCTGCCTCTTGGGCGTCTATTTCTGCCTCTCTGTGCTCTGGAGGTGTCTGGAAAGGACCAATTCTTTGAAGGCCAGTTTCTGCTAAACCTCGGAGGTTGGACCTGTAAAAAATCCTTGACTGTTTGGACAGATTTTGCTTTTTCTTCCACTTTCTTTAGTACCTCCTGTGCAGGGGAGCCAAACAAACTTTGTTTCTCCATAGGGGCATCTAGGAGTTTAGACTTAACATGGTCTGGTAAGGATTGTTCTTTTAACCAGGCATGCCTTCGAATCACTGCTCCAGTCATTGCTGATCTAAATGAAGCCTCCAGTGCATCATAGCCACATTTTAAGAAATGATTACCGACCTGCTGAGAGTTGTGTACCAAATCCTGAAGGGACTTACGGTCTAAAGGGGAGAGGCCAGTTTTTTATTCAGCTGATCTAACAAAAATTCCTGGTACTGTATCATGTGAAATTGACAGTTTAAAGCCCTGGCAGAAAGAGTAGCAGATGTATAAACCTTTTTACCCCATCTCTCTAATGCTCTAGATTCTCTTTCAGAGGGTAGTGGGTTTTTGGCAGAGGCAGCTGCAACACCTTTAGGGCCCTGAGAAATGGTTTCTGGGTCTGCAGCATGAGCCTTATACAAGTGGAAGTGAGAATCCGGGACCCTGTAGTATCTGTCAGGTTTGGCAGGGGCCGGAGGAAGAGAATCAGGGGCAGTACTGGCATCATTGTATGCATCATCAACAACTGATAGTACAGGTGGTATGGCTAAAGGCCTATGCTGTGGTAAGTGTAAAAAAGTCCTTAGCCTTTTCCTATAATCAGAAAAATCCTGACCCTGCCATTGGAAGTGTTCCCTCATAGAGTGTAGGGTTTCCCCAAATGAAAATTCTTCTGGAGGTGAGGCAGAAGGAATGGAGTCTTCTGCATCAGAATCCTCATAAGGTGAGTATGGGCCTTCCTGATGGTCAGATAAAGCTGAACCATCCGAGGAATAGTCAGTGGAGAGAGGTTCAGGGGGTTCAGTCCTAGGCCTCTTTTCAGGAGGGGGTTGAGAGGCCCTGTCTGGGTGAGGTTGGGATCCCCTGATCAGAGAAATAAGGTCCTCAGCAAGGCTGAGAATCTGGGAACTTGAGGTAGGCCTGTGAGAGGGAGCTTTTGTAGGTAAGGCCTTGGAAAGTTTGGCTGCTTTAGCCCTGGAAAAGGCCTTGATAGACATAGAAGCAGGGGGTCTAGCTGCCCCACGTGCAGAAGTAGAGATGTCCAATGGAATAGTGTCAGACAAATCTTGTGTGCCTGCTTCTTCAGCAGGAATTTCTGTAGCCGACTCAGCCATGGCCTGTGTGGCCTCGGTTATCGGAGGCATGCTTTCGGCCGAAGGGAGAACCGAGGTCTCGGTTTCAGCCGAAACCGAGACACTCGCAGTAGGCTTAACCGTGGTTTCAGCCGAAACCGCAGGCCGCGAGTGTCAGTCCTTTTCCTTGCGTTTTTTAGCTAAATGTGTAGTCGGAGTCTCCAATGGCATTTTATATGCAAAAGTGGAGCCAAAAAACTCTTCTGCAAACTCTGACTGACGTCTGAGTGTCCGTCGGTCGAAGAAAGCACAAGCTAAACAAGCTGATACGTCGTGGTCTGGGCCTAAGCAAGGAAGGCAGTAAGAGTGGAAATCCTTATGAGGTATTTGTTTCCCACAAGTTTAACAATTATTTACTTTGTCTGACATCGGCTGAGGCAAGAAAGAGTCCCCAACAGGGTACTTAGCTTTTTTAGAAGTCTTCGGTAGTTGAAATCTCTGGATCTGACCGACCGGCACTTGCGAACAGCTTCTGCTTCGGGCACCGCGCGGCAAGAAAGGCAGAGGAAAATGGCGTCGGCTGATGCCTTTATACCCCAGGAGCTATGACGTCGGGTGAAGTGCGACATCAGCCGAGGCCAGACCCAGACTTTGGAATCCGGCCGACCGAAGGGCTGCCTGAGGCAGGACAACCCATATGTTATGACTGCAGATGCATCCTTGAAGGACATCATACAGTGATATAACACGGCCAACATACTGAGGATTGCAGGCAGCAATAAATAAGAAAGTCAAAAATGAAAACAATACCACCAAAAACTCAGCAAGTGTGTCCAGGAAATCGAAATACACAAGGACATAAACCAGTAAGGACACAACTACGGCTGCTGTTTCCAGTGTAAAAAATAAAAAAGCATTAATCTAGATTATCTGACACACACACACAAGGTCCCCACATCACTGAGCTTGTAGTGTATGTAATGTTTGCAGTTACGGACCCCTATCTTAAACAGAAAATGCACCTAGGTACTATGTTCATAATGATAGTACTGAACTGTCACGGCACATAATGCCGGACACTGATGCTGGTTTGTAAAGCACAAGCTATACAAGTTGGAGCTTAAGCACTATATACAAGGGATGATTGGATGTGCAGAATGACTGTCACTAGAAAAAGCATATTATGCCATAAATGGATAATGACTAACCTTTACCAAGACATATGGAAAAGTTAATGCATTTTATCTAGACTCCTGACATAAAGAATTTGAACTTCTGCCACACAGAGGGTAATCATTGATACAAGTCCTCACCAGTAAATGACAGGAAATATTTTGCGTCACAATTTGTTTTTCTATTCCCCTTAATGGGAATCCTTAAAGTACAGCAAAAAAGTGTGGTGGTGGAAGCCCATGTAGTCCATAGCACTTTTTGTCTTGATTTAAATATTTTGTCCAGATATTATTGGCTGATTTCAGTTATAATTTTAAGCATCATTGGTTTTGTCTTAGCAGTACCAACTCAGTTTAATATCCACACACTAATTGATTCTACTGGACATGGTACCAATGTATTCTTGACCTATGCTGCCTGCAAAAGAACAAAGACAATGCACAAAAATCTAAAATGTTTGTTATAAAGCAAGAAAAAAGGGAATAAATAAGTATTATATTATAGTGGTTACTGTGGTGGAAGGAAATATGAAATCTGTTAATTTTGCTTAAATTGGGCTACAGATTAAGAAAATAACATGCATAGCACATTGATTTGTGATTCTACTTTAGCTGACACTGAAGTTTAAAGGCATTTGTTTGGAATAACTACCTTTTGATTCTTGTTTTTACTTGGATTGATGATCCAGCATTTATTTTTGCCATTTGCATATTTTGTGGTTTTGCAAGTTGTTCCGTCTTTCAAGCAGCCATTTGATGTGGCTGTCTGGTATGACTGCATAGCTTTTGCATATTGTTGACTTTACATTTTCTGGTTATTTTGCATCAGCAGCTGTAGTCCCTGATTACCACCTTACACACAAAACCTTTTCTGTTTCTTCCGAGCATGTGTGCGCGTGCGTGACATGCAAGAGTGTATGACAATCAAGCTGCAAGCTATGCTTCTAGTTGATCACTGATGCTATATATGCATTAATTTAGCGCATTTGTTTTACCACCTATTACATTTCTTTATTGACCAGCCACAATTTTTCATCTAGCTGCTATACACTGATTTTTTGTGGTGTTTGGTGACAAACCTAATTCCTTTGTGTAACTGAAGTGGCAGCACTATTATGCATAAATGATCACAACCAATTTCAGTTTTCTTGCAAGAATAGTTAAAGTCATGTAAACTGTAATCCTGAATATTTTCTGAAACCCAGAAATCTTGGAAAAATGTCTCACAATAATCAATAATCCAAGACAAGCTAGGGTGCGTGCTGCATCTACAATATGAGTTAGTACTAGGACTCTGAGGACTAGATGAAGTAAAAAGAGGATAGCTAAAGGTCAAATACTTAAGCAGACTTCCAGCAAAACAAACAGGTATTAACACACCAAGGAACTAACAAAGTTAGTTTACCAGCTAGGAACCAACACAAGTTGCTTGCATGCATCAATCAGTATGACAGGTGTGTGGAAGACAAGATGAAAAGATGATAGCTAAATGGTAAATGTTTCACAGTGTTGTTCTTACTGAATTTGACACAACATTCATAACACCAGCTTTATCCGCAAGCTTCTCTACAGGGACTAATGAGGTACACCTGTCCCTAATAAGATGAGCACTGCTCAAAATAAGCATAGGGTGGACTAGGCAGAGGTATGCAAGGTACAAGTCTAGCAATATAAGAAAACACAAGCTAGAACGTTTGCATGGTGTCCTGCAAGTCAAGTCTTTGCTGGAGGAGCAGACTTGTATTTAAAAACACAAAAATCACCTAGTCTAAACATCTCCCTGCCTACAGAAAGTGTTTTAGCAGCTGATAAACAGTGGATGACCTGTGATCAAAATGGTATGGTTCCCACAGTATAGCTATAGCTAAATTGTATAAGCCATTTGTTGGCTTCTCTTTTCTGACTCAGAATGACAAATTCTATAATGTAGATTTGAAACGACTGAAAAGCACGACTTAAATATTCTAAGTCCAAGACTGTCATTTCTCAGAATATTCTCTTTTCACAGAGTTATGGCGATTTTGTAGTTGTATATATAAATTTGGGGGGGGGGGGGGGGTTGCTTGCCAAATTTAAAGGAGAACAGCACTATTTGATATTCAGTCTTCTGCTGTATTTTCGGTCTTTTTTTTTTTTTGGTGTTTCAGGACTCAGCATTGAAAGCCCTGACAATTCACTAGCGAAATGCTATTAACATTGTGAATTTTAGAAGCCACAAAAAAACTTTAACAAAAGCAGTTAACATTTTGAGCATGTACAATTTTATTTAGTACCAGAGAAAAGCTCTAGCATGAAATGTTGGTTTCAGCTGCAGTGAGGTTACAGGTCTACAGAATAAGCAAAAATAGGCAGTGTGCTGAATAGTTGGTTCTGTGGCGTAAAGCTTTGGCCTAACTTTCCCCAGATGACACCAGCTCTACCAGTTCCAGGGGTAGGTGTTTGCAGAGTCTAGATGCAAGACCTCCACTTGGGGAAAGGGCCATGACTGAAGCACTTGCATTAAGGGATTCTACAGGATGTAAGGCAACAAAGGAGTAGTTATGTTCTCAAGCTGGAATTGTGAGCATGCTCCAGTATAGGGCTCAGAGTAGAAGATAGCATATCACATTTTCTGAGCAATCAAGGAAGTTGTTAAGAATATACAGAAATTGTTCTACCCTTCCCCAACTGCTACTATCCCTCACTCTCAGCTCCCTCTTCTGGTGTCCCAGGATACTGAGGTGCAAAAGGAATGAAAAACCAATGGGGATATATGGATATGGACTTAATGGTTTTGGGGGAACAGGCCAAAAAGCATTTTAAAAAGTAGCAGTCTGCTGTCACACAATAAGAAAAGAGTTTCCTAGACAAGATGCAAATTAGGATACACCTCACAGACAGGTGTGAAGTTCTGAGTACTGACTATTCCCTACATATTAAGAGGATTTTATCCTACTATGGCCAAAAAACAAACCAGGCTTCCCTCTAACTCATCCAGCAACCTCACTTTTCAATTAAAGGTTTTGTAGAGTAGGCACACAGTTTAGCAATTCGAACCCCTGCAATACATTAGGACCACCAACTACACTGTTGTCTGCACAGGCAGCTATTTGTGAAGCACAGTACACTCTCTAAGAACAAAGTGATTTTTTTCTTGCATTAGAAATTATTTTATGCAAAGCCTGCACCAAGCATGCAACTGAGGCTGCACAAACATGATGAAGACAGTCATGCTGACAAGCTTTAACTTTTCCTGTGCCAGAAAAAACTCCTGAGGTAAGCTGCAGCCAATGAGGTTCCAGCACCACAGGGTATTAAAGAAGGAATGAGCTTTCAGTTAAGAAGCCCAGAATTTTGCAGTGGTTCTGTACAGAGTAAAGAAACCTAATACCGCACAGCTTACTTTTGGCACCTGTTTGCTGCTACTGATATGATAATTCATCCTTGGCTGCATGCTCACAGAGTCAAACTGAGTTGGCATGATCATGTGGAATTTGTTAGTATGACGGTTATTACATCTACCCTAATGCATTTGCTGTACAAGAGCCTGACAGTTCTGTGACAGGACATGTACATCTTGCATGTAAGCATGCTTCTCAGCTAAGTATTATGTTTCTAAGTCAAACACAAAGAATGGCAGTAGTTAAAGTGCACAGTTATTTCAACAGGTATGGTCAGTTTAGATGCAGTATCCCCTACATAAGTTTAGTGAATCTGCCTTTTTACAGGAAGGAATGAATGAAATGAAAGTTATCTTTAGCACCACTTAACGTGGACTTATTAATACCAACAGGAGCTACCTGCTGGTATTACAAACAGTTCTAAATACCAATGAAAAATAGTTGCTGTGTCTACTGTATCGACCTTCTTATCTAATGCAAATAAACTGAACTTTACAAAGCGTTGTGTTTTTGGCTACAGTGGATAGGCAACAATACAGTGGATACTGAAAGCAGAAGCACAGGATCCACCAGTCTGGCAACAGAAACCTGGCTGGGGATGTGCAGAAACGGTACCCTAGGATTTTAACAGACTGGGCAGCAGGAAAGAGAATGAGACAGGAGCGATTAACTAGTTTACCAAGACAACAGGTAGGATATTACCTACATAGTGTTGAAGGCCTGATGTCATTTAACAAGGAAACAGGAGTCAGCAGTGGGAATGCTACTGTAAGGACAATTCACAGTAAAAAGAACAAAGAAGCATGGCAGACAGAGAAGGAAGACAAGGCAGAAACTAAAGGAGAAGAAGTACAGTGGAAACAAAACATGGCAGGACAACCTTATGAACATAAAGCCTATTCTAGGTCAAACAGTGGAGAGAATTGATATAAAATAAGCACAGTTAAGGCACAGACTGCTAAAAACAACTGCATACACATATTACACCAGCATGGGTTGCATTTGGGAAGAATGAGGTATAAAGGAAATAAAAGGGTGCGATGTTACATGATGGAAGGTATAAAAGTGCTGCAGTTAAAGGAAAGACAGACCAGGGCTGCTTTTAACTATAAGCTTCCCTTATCACAAAGAAAGCAACCACTAATTGCAAAGCAGTAGTGTTGCTATGTTTTCTGCTATCACTTTTGATAAGATGCTCCAGAGACCTTTACAAAGTCACTGACAAGCACAGAGAATCATCCATAATTAATAATGTTGAGTCATTTTTGCCCAATACAACTCTTAGAACTGTACTTAAGTTTGTCTGAAAATAATTTAAGTTGATTTCGTTACTAGATAATTAACAGTAGTAAATTGCTGTTGCTACTTCATCTGTCCATTCTCTGTCATTACTAGTGGATAACATACAGCCTTCATGAATAAAAGTTCAAAGGAAGCAGGAACTTAGGTAGAAAGTAAAAAGAGATGAACTGTTCACAGAAATTTAACAGGCTCAGAACTAAGGTACTGCTAGATAGCAGAATAGGAGACTGAGCAGTTAAAACAGACTATCATGTTTTTCTGTTGGAGAACTTTTGCCTGGTCAACAGATTACAGATTTCTTCTCTTCATCGAATCTACCTTTTACAAGAAACTTCACAATCCCTTGTTTTTCCACATATTTGTTCAGTTCATCAGTTACATTCTTTTTCTTCTTTCGGTTTTTCCCAGTTAGGGGTCACCACAGCGGATCACTTGTCTGCTCATGATTGGCAGTGGAGTTTGACGGTGTCAAGTTGCCAGCCCGACACCCAACCTTCCACAGAAGGCACACACACACATGCACTCACCCCTAGGGCCAATTTAGAGTTTCCAATCCACCTACAGCATGTCTTTGGGATGTGGGAGGAAACCGGAGCACCCGGAGGAAACCCACACGACCGCAGGGAGGACATGCAAACTCCACACAGAAGGCACCCCAGCCGAGGATCGACCTGGAGAACCTCTTGCTGTGAGGCGGCAACGCTAACCACTGCACCATCGTGGCCACCCAGTTCATCAGTTACATTACATTGTCCAATACTGTTCCTATCCCTCCACACCTCAAAAAATAGGTAATTTTTGCAGTACTGCTGTAGCTGTATGAAATAAGCTTGTTGAAGTTCAGCACACTGTTTCACATGTTGGTGTGATTGCGTAACTTCCCTTACATTACGTCAGTATGGTGTAGTCTCTTACCTAGATGGGTGCAATACTGCTCCTGACCACGAGCACCAAGTACAGAACTGGCCTAGTGTGGATGAGTTTATGAAGTGCTTGAGTAAAGAACACCTCCTTCAGAGCACAGAACTGCACTACTCAAAGCTGGAGCTGCTATAAATCTGTAATCTGATGACTAGACAGAAATTCTCCAACAGGAAAACATAACCATCTGTTTTAACTGCTCAAAGTGTGAAAGGCAACAGAAAAAAGATATACGGAAGATTGGATTCACAGAAATGTACTGCGTCAGAAAATAACAGAAGGAAAGGAATAAGACCAGGGGAGAGGTAGAAAGGTCCCAAAAAGTACGGCAGAAGTGATACAGTGGGGAAATAGTATAAAGAATTAACGGCTGACAAGGCAAAGAGGAGAAGCTGAAGCAGGCAGGGAACTATGTTAGACAGACATATGACAGGGTATCTAAATATGAAGACTGACAAAGCAGTAACATCAGAGATGGTATGCCCAGGTGTACTTCGTTTAATACTAGCTACACAGCATAAAGCTCTGCTCAGCTGCTCGCTGGAATCACAAACAGCTCTAAATATCAGTGAAGAAAAGCATTACACTTTGATCCTAAATACGTAAGATTTTACAGTGAACCTATTCATAACTACAAGTTAGTCAGGCTGACAGTGACTACTGAAGTAAAGGAATGCAGGCTGCAGGCCATCTTAATTTTGTACATATTTTTGAGATTACTGGTAGGTACACTGAACTACATACAAAAGCACTAGATATGAGAGAGAAAACAAATAATTCTCTATCTACTTCATGCAGCACAAAAGACAAGCTATCCTGAAAAAAAAATTGCAGAAATAATTAGAGATTAAGAAGGCAGTCTAAATATATTTGTTTGCTTGTTTACTAAGGTAGGACACTGATCAAAATGGACTAATTTCAGGTTCAGCCTGGGTTGTAGAGAGGCAACAAGAATCTTAATACAAAGGCATCAGATACACAGCATACATACAGATATGAAGTTCATACAAATATAAAATACAAATCAATAACAAAATTGGTTTGTTATACATATTACAACATATCTTATCAAGTAAAGTAAGTAATGTCAGAGGACAGCACTCTCAACAGTGCCTATAGAAAGGAAGTCTAACACACAAACATATGTAGTGCTTCATCTTCCATTATGTGTCCTGCTGTTTGGTGCAACAGGTCACTTTACTCCATGATCATGTTAAAACAGCAAATCAAACAGCCTTTCCAAACATCAAACACCTTAACTTCTCTGGGGGAGTGGGAGTGGTGGGACTGACTGTCAAAAACAATATAAACAACATACAAAGACTTAAAACTTTTACAGACAATACTGCGCTCTTAAGAGTTTTTAACATCTCAAAATACATGTGCAGAAGGGGACATGTTGGAGGAACGCTTTGTGCAAATAGAAAAGACTTAGTCATTTCATAAAATACATTGCTCTGTTCTAATAATGCCACAGTCCTAACCACAATGCTCAGTTACCAAATTCATAAAACACCAACATGTGCACCCTCAGGAAGGGCCATCTTTCTCTTTGGCTCCAATAATATCCCCATTCCTTTTAATGGCATTTGTCCTCATCAACTTCAGCGTTCACAAATGGGGCAGCAGAGACTTTTTACCCCCCCCCCCCCACACCGACTAATAGTTTAGAGTGCTCATAAAATTAATTTAATTACTACTATACAATGGAAATACACTGTTATTCATAAACACAAACATATGTTTTTTCACTGGCACATGCTCACTGTAAATCGAACATCACCATGGACAGTCTAGCTCAGACTTCTGCTGCTCTGCGGAAATAAGAAGATACTGCAGCCAACAATATCCTACAGCACTAAGCAACAACCTGAAGTTAGTTTGATGGCCTTATAGCAAAAATTTACAAACACCAATCCTAGCAAAGTCAAAAATGTATATATTAAAATTTACAAACACCAATCCTAGCAAAGTCAAAAATGTATATATTAAAAAAAAACTCACGGACATCCCTCAGACAAAGCACCAGAATCCTCTTCAGGTAAACTTAATATACTGTACCTCTACTGTTGTCTCTCCTCAAAAAAAAAAAAAAACGTCAACACTTTGCATGCATCATCCTGTACAAACTGTGTGCATCCAAAATACATCTCTCTAACATGTCCCTGTGTATGAGGGGAAAGGGAAGAGTCAGGAAGTTATATGACACAACAACATTATTTTAAAAAGATAAGAAAAGTATTTTCTAAATAATGGCACCATCATGTGGTTGTAATAACTCAAGAGTGGGTTTTGGCCAAGTTTACTTATGGCTGGCTCTGTTATCATCACTCAGGCTTTGCCCTCATGATCAAAGCATCAGAATACACCCAGCCATAGGTAAAAAGTACAGTTGTGTACACTTACCATAAATGTAGATGTTCGAGTGTATTCACTGTTGCAGTCATCACCTGTGGGTTATCTGCCTGCGGATAGCCCTCAGTCGGCCCGAATACCAGAGTCTTAGTATTTCTGCATCAGATGGTGTCGCTTTTTCCATGACGTCAGGTTGTCAGGGGTATAAAAACAAACAGCCGACGCCATTACATCAGTTTTTCTTGACCCAAATGTCAGGAGCCCCCAAACATGGAGCTAGCATATGGTGTGGAAACCACCACCACCAGTAAAAAGTAAATACCAATACTATTAGGAATAGCCATAGAGAGGAGAGATAGAAAGACAGAGAAAACCAGGGGGCTGGAGGGAGGGAAACTAGGACTGCAACAGTGAATACACTCGAACATCTACATTTATGGTAAGTGTACACAATTGTACTATGTTCTTCGTGTTTTACTGTTGCAGTCATCACACTTGGGTTGATTCCCAAAGCTGAGGAAGGGTGGCGGCAGTCAAGAAGAGTTAGGGCTGGCTAGTATGCCTTGCAGGACTGCTGTAGCAAATCCTGCTCTGGATATGGAAAAGATAGGTAAGTGATAATGCTTGGTGAAAGTGTGTACAGAACTCCAGGTTGCAGCTTCGAGAATGTCCCTGGTAGGGACTCCCCAGAGAAATGCTATAGAGGTAGAAGTAGCCCTAGTGGAATGTGTTCTGACCCCCTTAGGGGTTGATTTTCCATGGTGCTTGTAGCAGAAATGAATGCAGTGCGTTATCCATTTGGAAATGGCTTGTTTAGAAACGGCCTTGCCCTCTGCCCTGTTGCAAAGCTGACTAGCAGCTGGTCAGATTTTCTGAAAGGCTTAGTCCTATCAAGGTAGAACCTGAGCTGTCTGTGCACACCCAAAGAGTGCAGGATCCTTTCCCCTTTATTCTGAGGGTTAGGGAAGAATGTTGGCAAATTGATGGATTGGTTTAGGGCCACAATGGACACTACCTTAGGCATAAAGGATGGGTTAGTCCTGAGGGAAACCCTGTCAGCATGGAAGATAATAAAGGGTTCCACCGCCATCAGTGCCTGTAGCTCAGACACTCTTCTAGCTGAAGTGATGGCTAGAAGCAAGGCTGTTTTCCAAGAGAGGAATTTTAACTCTGCTGAGGCAGCAGGTTCAAAAGGGGGAAGCGTGAGCTTTTCCAGTACAAAGTTAAGGTCCCAGCAGGAGTGGGTGCTCTCCTTGGGGGGGCCTTACATTGCTGGCCCCTCTCAGGAACTGTTTGATGAGAGAGTGAGAAAATAGAGGTGGCTCAGTATTGTAATGAGCCAAAATGGTAGAGGCAGGAGTCTTAATGGAGGAGAAGGATAAGCCTCTGTGGAGTAGCTCGGCTAAGTAATCCAGGATTAGAAGTAAGGAGGGCACTGATGTGTCCTTTCCTTTAGACTGAATCCAAGAACAATATTTATTGCATTTTTCCACATAGGATTTCCTTGTACTAGGCCTTCTGGTTTCAAGAATGATGTCCAGCATCTGTTTACTTAGGGTTGCTGGTGGAGTGTTCATGGAATAAGCCAGGCTGCAAGAATTAGGGTTTGCAATTGTGGATGCAAAATCTGTCCATTCTGCTGTGACAGCAGGGTAGGGGTCTGGTGTAGGTGCCAGGGTGGCGCCATTGTCAGGTTGCTCAGGAGTGGGTACCAGTGCTGGCGTGGCCAGTCCGGGGCAATCAGAATTTCCTTGGTCTGTCTTCTTTTATCTTAAGTAGTACTCTTGAGAGAAGGGGCAGAGGGGGAAAGGCATAGATTGAGAGGTTTTCCCATTGAAAGGGTAGGGCATCAACATTCCAGGCCCTGCTGTGAGGGTTCCAGGTGCAGAATTTGCTTAACTGGTGGTTGTGGGGGGAGGCAGAGAGATCCACCTCTGGATCAGAAGGTTGAAGGTGCTGGGCTCCAATTTCCACTCGTATGTGTCTAGGAGATTTCTGCTTAAGTCGTCTGCCAGTGAATTTTGTTTGTCTGGCAGGAATTGAGCTTGTAGATGGACTTGGTTGTCCAAAGCTGTGCTCCACAGAGTCATGGCTAACCTGCAGAGTGGGTAAGAATGGGTTCCCCCCTGCTTGTTTATGTACCACATAACTGTGCTGTTGTTTGTTTTTATCAGCAGTTGTCCTGGAAGGATTAGGTATCTGAAAGCTGTCAGAGCATTTTTTACAGATAGCATCTCCTTTTGATTGATGTGCAGGAGAATCTGGCTTGGGCCCCAGTGGCCCTGAATGCATGTGCCAGCCATGTGGGCCCCCCATGCATTGTCTGATGCATCTGTGGTCAGGGTTTGGGTAGCGTTGGCTAGAGTAAAATTCAGTCTCTTGTTGTGGTTGCATGCTTCTGCCCACCAAAGGAACTCTGCCCTCAGACAAGGTATGACTGCTTCCAGGTCCTGAGAATGTTGGCACCAAAGACTTTTTTTAAGTACCACTGAAGTTTCCTCATATGCAGTCTTGCATATGGAATTAGCAGAATACATGAGGCCATGAACCCTAGGGTTTGCAGTATTTTTCTTGCAGTTAGTAGGGTTCTGGTGGCCATTTGTTTGAAGTAGTCTGTCAGATAGAACTGTTTTTCTGAAGAGAGAAATGCCATCTGGGAAGTTGTGTCCATGCTTGCTCCCAGGAATACAATCTTTTGACTGGACACCAGTTGTGATTTCTTTTCGCTGATGGTGTAACCCCAATCAAGTGAGAAGTCTTTTTACAAATGCCAGGTGCTGAAGCAGCAATTCCTGGCTGTCCGCCTGAATCAGGCAGTCATCCAAGTACGGATAAATTTGGATATTTCTCTGCCTGCAGTATGCAATGGCTGGAGCCAGGCATTTTGTGAATACCCTGGGTGCAGTAGATAAACCAAAGGGAAGTGCAGAGAACTGATAATGCATAGATCCTGCCCTGAAACGTAGATATTTCCCGCATGATTCCCTGATGGCGATGTGCATATAAGCTTCTTTTAAGTCTAGGGTGACTAACCAGCCATCCTTGGCTAGCATCGGGAGAAGCTGTTGCAGGGTAAGCATCTTGAATTTTGGGATCACCAGGAAGGTGTTGAGAATGGAAAGATTCAGGATTGGACGCCAAGAGCCCTCTTTCCTGGGTAACAGGAATAGTTTGGAGTAGAAACCTTGACCCCTTTGTTCAACTGGAACTGGCTGAATAGCTCCGATGTTGAGCAGGGAAAGAACTTGGTTTTCAGCCTCTGCCCACTGGTTTGGCGGAAGGTCTGGAAACCCACTTGGGGTTGGCAGTGAATGTACTCCCTGGGATATAATGTTGAGGACACATCAGTCCTGAGTAATGGACATCCAGTTTTTTGCATGAAGGGCAGGTTTTCCTCTTAGGGGCACAAGCAATTGGGCAGGGCTGGGAAGTAGAGTTGAGAAGTCATTGTGAAATGTTTCCATAGGTAGGTGGATTACCTCTCTGTTTTAGGGGTGGGAGCAGTCTATAGCTCAGATCTCTGCATACCCTGAGACTGTAGTCTGGGTGGTCTGTTTCCCCTGGGTCTTGTTTGGGAAGGCCTGGAGGAGGCTATAAAGGACCAGTGTTTTGAAGGGCAATGCCTACTGAATCGAAGTGGTTGCACTTGTAAGAATTCATTAACAGTTTGCATAGATTTAGCTTTTTCTTCCATCTTTTTAAGAACTTCTTCAGCTTTGATGCCAAACAAAACGTCCTTATTTAAAGGAGCATCTAGTAATTTGGATTCGACATGATCTGGCAAGGTCTGCTCCTTCAGCCAAGCATGTCTGCTCAGTACAGAGACAGTGACTGCAGCCCTGCAAGATGCTTCTAGGGCATAAAAACCACACTGCAAATTATGCTTACTAACTTGGTTTGCAGAATGCAAAAGCTCTTGCAAATCTTTTATTTTCTGCACAATCTGGAAATATTACCATTTTTTTGTTTAATTAGTTCAATATGTTGCTGGTACTTCAGCATGTGAAACTGGCAATTCAATGCCCTGATAGCAAGAGTTGCAGAGGTATATACCTTCTTACCCAATCTGTCTAAAGCTCTGCAATCCCTGTCCGAAGGGGAAGGATTTTTGGCTGTAGTAGCCTTAATACCTTTAGGTCCCTAGGAAATGATCTCTGAATCAGCAGTAGGATTCTTAAAAAGAAACTTGTGGGAATCAGATACTCGGTAGTACCTGTCAAGTTTAATAGGGGCCGGAGGTAAGGTGTCTGGAGTAAGACTGGATTCCATGAAAACATCATAAACAACATCCAGGACAGAAGGAATAGCTAAAGGCCTGTGCTGATGTAGCTGTAAAAATTCTCCAAGTCTCTTTTTGGATTAAGGATAGTCTTGCCATTCCCAATGGAAATGCTCTTTTAAAGTATGTAAGGTTTCACCAAAAGAGAAATCCTCTGCAGGGGAGGCAGAGGGAATGTAATGCTCTGCAACTGAATCCTCATAGGCTGATAAGGGCATGTCCTGATAATCAGAAAGGTCAGAGTCATCGAACTCCTGGTCCGTGGAATCTGAAGGCAACTGAATTCTTTTGTGTCTTAGCAGGGCAAGGCTGGCTTCCCCTAATTAGCGTTAAAAGGTCTTCAGCCATTCTAAGCATTTGATTTTGTGGCATGGGGGCCTGAGCATGCGCTTTGGTCGTTGGTTTTCTAGGCATAGTGCATACTCTGGGCGTAAGAAACTCGGTAGTTTTGGCTAAAAAAGAAGTCGGTTTGATTCGAACATCAGTAGGTCGGAAAACACCCTCAGAAGCCGGTGCCTGCACAGTGGCTCCAGACCCATCCAAGGTAGAGACATCCTCTGGTTCCATAGTTGAAGAATCATGTTGCGGCATACCGGACTCTGAATGGGTCTCAGCAGAGGCCTGCGAATCCACAGAAGTGGGAAAAAGGGGCAGCAAAGGCACCTCACTGAGTACCAGCGGACTGGCGACTAGTTTAATGGAAGCGTCGTCGGCAGTTTTGGACCTATGCGGTCTGTCTCTGTCTTTATCCTTACGTTTTTTCAGAAGATTGGTAGTTGGATGGTTTACCGAGATAAATCGAGAGCAAAAGAATTGAGCAACAAAAAGAACCCGACGATGAATGATTTGGGCATTAAACAAGGCACAAAACTGACAGCGAGGGACGTCGTGGTCTGGGCCTAAACAGGTGACGAAGTAAGAATGAAAATCTGTGTGAGGTATTTGCTTTCCATAGGCAAGAGAATTGTTAACTTTTTCTGACATCGGTTAGAGCAACAAAAAGGATCCCAACGGGGTACTTAGCTTTAGAAGACTTCAGGATTATCAACTCGAAAAACGAAAATTTCAGGTAGCAGCCACCTGACACTTGCGAACTGCTTCCTCTGCAAGAAAGACTGATGTAATGGCGTCAGCTGACTGTTTTTATACCCTTGACATCACGGAAGAAGCGACAGCATCCGACACAGAAATACTAAGACTCTGGTAATCGGGCCAACTGAGGGCTACCTGCAGGCAGATAACCCAAGTGTGATGACTGCAACAGTGAAACATGAAGAACATCCATGCATCACCCACACCCAAATGTAGGTTACTGCAAAATTATCCACTGCAATACCCCTGCTTTTCAAATATTTAAACAAAAACTAGCAGTTCACATATACTCACTATAAATCAGGTATCACCAGTGGAAGAAAGTCTGACTCAAAAAAATGTTAAAACACAAAGCTACAGTAAGCCAGTTTAATTGTTCAGTCACAAAGAATCTTGCATGTTCTTCTATACTTAGAGGCCCATGTGTGGCATTCCACATTACAGTTGATACAAGGTGCCTGAACTAGTGTGCAATTACAAATTCTAACTTAGTACGTCTCCTTTTACTATGACTGCAGCTTCAGAAAAGATCCTGGAAAAGACCCCCAGCTTGTAAAGAGAATGGTGTGCATTAAAATAATGTAACAGCTGTCACATTCTCATTGTTACATAGTTGAAACATCCTAGATGACAAGAACAAACACCAATTTCTCCCTATATTAAAAATGGCACTTGAAATGTCAAGTGCCAACAAACAGAAAAAAGAAGCCCAAACTGCAGGAAGAGAGTGAATATCAAAAATCACTCTTCTCCTAAAATCTTTTTCACAGGGGAGCAAGTTCCCTACAGCCCCTAAACACACCAAGTCCAAATATACGCCCATTTGGTTTCAGCATTAAGGCACTCACTACAGTGGGGCCAGACATTTCAAACTGTTAAACTAAAAAATCCCAAATTAAAAAAAAAAAAAAAAAAAAAAAAAAAAAAAAAAAAAAAAATCAAACAAATAACTCACAATCCAACTAACTGAAATATAAGCATCTTCATGCAACAGTATGCATACATGTAAAATAAAACTAGCAAAATAAACACTCAAACTGATATACTAGTAAGTGTACACAGGTGTACCCTTGCAAAACATCTGCAAGTGTGCGAGAAGTGTCAGCAGAAAAGCAGTTGTATGACATTATTAAGCTTTTTAATAATGTTGCTATACAATAGCTGGTTTACCCCAGGTTGATTAAAATATAAACAACAAACTTGGTTTGAGTTACACATGAAACACCATATCTTATCAAATAGAGTGAAAAAAGTCAGAGGAAAATATTTATAAGAGATGGTTACAGAAAGGATGTCTAGCAGACTAAGATGTAGTACCTCATCTTCCAGTGATTTCATCATGCCGGGTTTATCCAAAGCAGACTTTTTTTTTACAAAAGACCTCAATATTAAATCAGTCTAGTTAAGGATAAATCCTGCATTAACCACACTCAAAGATAAGTTAATGCTAAAATAATAATTCTGCAAACTTAATAAAGTCTAGTTGTGATGAAACTCTACTGATCCAACCCCCCCCCCTTTTGCAGCTTTAAGCAGACTACAGCCTCTTATCTGAATTAAAATGGCATTGATCATGCTTACAATGAAATTAAATATTTCTTCACAGCCACATCAGCTGATATTTTTTTCCTTGGACTTTTGTATTTAGGAAGCCCTGACATCTTACAAACTCAGTTAATTACTCCCCCAAGAAATGTCAAAAATCATGCTGCAAATGTGACTTATTACAAGCACACACTTACTTTCCAGATTACAAAGAAAAAAGTAATAGTCAAAAACACACCACCACACAGACTTACTAAACAATAACATAAGATATCCCAACACTGCTGTGCTGCTGGCACAAACACTAAGAGGCTTATTTATTTATTTACTTACCAAATAGGTGAACTGGAGCACTAAAAGTCCATTTCCTTTAGAACATAATTAAAGAATGTAATTTAAAAAAAGTTCTTAAGTATACCAGGAATAGTCATCAGATGAATTGCTCTTCCTCTCAACACACTTTTCATACAGTGCCGATAAAGGTAGAACTTTTACCCCAACCAAATTAAAACAGAACTGTCCAAAACACAGATTACTAAACCAGTCAAAAATTATTTCTTCTTCTTATGCTCTTCAGAGAAATTCAGAATACTATATAAAAATATACTGTTTACATGTTTTATATGCAAACCAGTAGTACATGTTCAAACAATATCTTGGTTTGGCAATTAAGATGCATACTCTCCCTGCAGCCCAATTAACTCCAACTGCCCAGGAGAATGTTGTTAGCACGCATGTAGTATACAATCTTTAGAAAAAAAGTCTGCAAATCCTTGACAAATCTTTGGCAGGGACAAAGACGAAGGAAATCCTATCATAATGGCCCCTCTATAGCACAATATTTACTGCTCTGACTACTGAAAGAAGCATGCCTTTGATAGTACACTAGGTTTGTTTGTTTTTCTTTCGGCTTTTCACGGTTAGGGGTCGCCACAGTGGAACTCCGGTCCTCTATTGATTGACAGTAGATTTTTACAGTGCCGAGGTGCCTGCTCGACGCCCAACCTTCAATGAAGGCACGCCCTTTCACGCATGTCTTTCGAAGGCCAGTCGACCGAGGGGAGGACATGCAGACTCCACACAAGGCGCTTCAGCCCGAGAATCGAACGGGAGAACCTCTTGCTGTGAGGCGACAACGCTACCGCTGCACCACCGCAGCTTTTTGATAGTACACTAGGTATAATATATCAATTCAAGGAATACAGCATTCACAAGGCTACTCCTAACATTACAAATCAGCAAATGATTCAGGCTGTAAACAAAGTCAAGCCTCATAAGATTTTTCATTAGTTGCTTGATGTGAAATAGGAAGAAAAGTCTGTGGCTAATCAACACCCTCAGGTACTTGTATAATGTTACAGATTCTATCAGCTCCCCCAAGAGCACATTAATTTATGGTACCATTCCTTACAGATCAGGACTGTTAGTATTATAAAGGGAATTGAAATCCTTGCCTCAGGAGCTTACGTTTCCTTCCCAGTAAAATGCAGTCCAGCTGAATGAAGCTGCATACTAAATGTATACAAATCATTCCTCACATCACTACCGCACGCAGTAATCAGCAAAGAGATGACAGATAGGATTCCTACATTTAAATGCATTTAATACAAATTACAAACAACAATGGAAGTGGTCTGGAACAGCGATCATAAGTATTTCAGAATTCTGATTACGATTTCTAGCCCCGTATAAAATACAGTATTAAATACATGTATTTAGTTTCCTCAAACGGTATCTTGCAATGCTGCCTCAGAATGGTGGTGACATGGAAGAGAGAAATCAGGAAAACTCCAAGATGTCATTCTGTCATTCTGCATGTTAACAGCATGTTAAAAAAAATCTCCCTACTGAAGTGTCGGCACTCAAAATGTAGAGTGCCAGCATGCCAAAAAAAAAGTCTGAAAATGCAGAACAGCAAAACTAAAACACTGCAGCTAAACCTAGGGATCCAAAAAGGTTAACTAGGAATCGTGAAGAGATAATACAGACATTTATGCAATTTTATGAAATTTACATATAGACAGATGTGTGGGGAAATCTAGAAGAGAAATGGTTAGAAGCTGTTTAGGAAAAATGAGATACATAAAACCATGGTGAAGTGGAAGTTCAACAATTAACAATCACAACAGATAAAGGACAAAATAAAAAAAAAATGTGATGTATAACCAAGTACGAGGTGCATCTCAAGGAATGGATGGACTTCCCATAGAAACTTGGAAGCTAGAAGGAAGGAATGTGCTGAAGATTTGGAAGACACCTTTTAATAATATTTTGAACTGGGACGGATATGTCTACTACATGGAAGGAGGAGGTAGTGACAGTACTACCAAGAAAGGTCATGGATCCTGAAGATTCTGCCTCATATAGATCAATCTCATTCCTAAACCATGATTAAAAGTGTTTATATTTATAATGGTAAAACTGTTACCAAAGCTGACAGATACTGGTCAGTGTGGTTTTGTGGAAGGGAGACATAGAACAATGATGATTCCGAGGGAGCTAGTATATAAAAAATGTCCATTACTGTAGATTAGTTTGGATGCAGAGAAAGCAAACAGTTGATAAGGTCTGCTGGGAATTTATGAGTAGGACAATGTTAGCATCTCTATTCACAAATACTATTAATAGAGTTAATAATAATAATAGTATGTGCTAGATCTGAGGCAATTTAAAGGTGGAAGGGATAATTTCTGATAACTTCAGCATGAATAGAGGGACCAAGCAGAAATGCCCCCCTTCCCCTCTCTTATTTGCTATCTACTTAGAACCTTAAGCTACAAAGACAAACGACTCACAAATTCAGGGATATAATTGGTGTGGTAGTCAAGAAAAAAAATAACTGTTTGCGGGCAATATACTGCATTTGACCTGACAAATCTTACATTAGGGTAATGAGGGATACTTTTAGACAGTTTCAAGTATTTGCAAGGTATAAAATAAAGAGAGGTAAAACAAAAGCTATAGCAGTAAATTATGTACCTACACATGAATTAGTGTAATATTACCCATACATAAGGGGATACGAAAAAATGAATATAGGTTATGGATTAAAAAACACACTATTGTTGCAGCTAAGCAGATGTGGGAAGAGACAAACAGAAAAGTATTAAAAAATAAGAGATTGGTAATTAATGACTATGGATATGGACAGCAAGCTACAGTAAGGCAGTAAAAATATTTTGAGTTCCTTTAGTCTTGTATATTGATTAAGTATATTTATAGTAGCCAGAAGAAAAGTTGTGGATGGCAATTAATAAAGATGAGATTTGTTTTGGGAGGGGAGGAAAACAAAAGTAAAGTGGGATAAGCTGATTTTTGGTATTGAACAGGGTGGTTTAGGACTACTTGATTTGAAAGGATATTTAAAAGCTACACAACTGTGACATTTACATATAGCACAAGCAGATAAACTATAGATCAAAACAGAAAAAGATGATGGCGGGGGCAAGGTGCAAGTATGAGGAATGCAGACAGATAAGGGTCCTGGAAACAAGCCATTAAGGAAAACCAAAATAATTATACAAAATATTATACATACATACAGTGGCGGGTAACATGATAAAGATTAAACCAGTGAGGTAGTGTAGAAAGGAGATTTTGCCAACAGGAAAAAGTACAACTAACGGTACAAAAAACAGGCATGTGATGCCAGGACATAACTGGAGGAAACTAAAAAAAGAGCCAAGTTACTGAAAGCAAACAAACTGAAGAAAAAAGTGATTAATTAGAAAAGACGACAAGTAGGTGTCGGTCTTGCAGGAAAAAGAATGACTTCCATCAGGGATTGTTGGCAGAAGATAGAAAGATTTAAGATATTTGTATGGAGATGTCTACAGAGGTATTTTTATACCCTAGGGAGGCTTCAGATGATTTTCCCTCAGAGGGAAGATATTAAAGTTGTGAAAAGAATGAAAGAAGAAACTGTAAACACATTTTCTGGAATGTGTAGAGTTATCAGAGAATAAGGGCTTCCTACGACAGTCTTCTCCTCAACTAAACAAACTAAGCGTTTCATACCTATTACATCATCAAGAGATTTCAACAGTACATGGCTTTCTGTGTAGCAACAGTCAGCTTCAAACGTCTACTTCCAGTTTGACAAATTCCCTTCAGGCATGTCTTACACAATTGTAACATAAACAGGTATTTTCCTGTGTTTTTTTTTTTTTTTTTTTTTTTTTTTACTGTTATTCTGGGCATCCTCAAAAATGCACCTGACTAGCCCATTGTCCTCAGAGGCCGTTATTCAGTTTAGAAGATGCTGCATGCTGAAAGGTTAGACAGCACTGCTCTACTTGGTCATTCACAGAAATTTGGGGCATTAATTGCTGGGTTCATAACTGTACATTCCTCTACAAATAATTCCTTAAATCAGAAATCCTGTAGATAATGCTTACCACAATTCTTAATTTCTCCACTTTTAACTTTAACACAAATACAAGCACAGAGAGAGACACACACACAGGCAAGAACAATTAGCTGAGTGGCCATTTGTGACATAGAATTTAGCTTCACATCAAAGTACAAATTCCATCATAACTGGTTCAAAACAATTAAACATCCCCAGTAGAGTTAAAAGTGGTACATCACAGGACAGAAAATCAGAGCTTCCTGTTGCTGTTGAAGACAGACTTGTACAAAAGAAAGGACGAACATAAAAAAGATTTGAGTGACAAAAACAGTACCGGCATGAAAAAAGGTGAACAAAGAACTGAACAAAATAAATGTTTGCCTGAAGATATTCATCAGGGAAAGTCAGACTTTCCTCATGGGTAAAATCACAATTAAATTAACTGAAGAATGTACCTGGGGTACATGACTGGCTAGATATTAAAGGAGGTAACAGTCACTTTGGTACTATGGCACACCAGGAAAAGCCTGGAGCCCTGGAAGGTTATGTCTAGCTGGAAACGTGCAATATCACCCTGGCTCCATGGCACAAAGGAATGCAGCCTTTAATGCAACCTAAATGATCAGGGTTTGATTAGCATTCCCAGAGCTGGGAAAATGACAAAGGGCATGGCTCACTTGCTACTCCTGTGGAGAACAATGGGTTGTGGGTCCTTAGTGAGCACAATAGGTGGTACGATTTCTCTGGTGGAGACCAGGGAAACTGCCATCTGTACTTGAGGACAGGAAGGCAGGAGTGCTTAATCAATGCCCCTTGTGAAAGTAAGGGGGATTAGTATGGATAAGCCCTTTGCATGCCCCTTCAAACCCCCCCCAAAAAAGCATTTGCTATTTTTTATCCAAACACAAAAACATTTCAAAGTATATGCTATAACAATGTATGAGGTACAACCAAACAAAAAAATTTAAACTGCTTTGCAAATTTTGGAATTTTTGACAGTGTCTATGACTGAGTCACACGGAAGTTGACATGTTAAAAGACCAACTCCTGAAAAGAGGAATACCAAACTGTAGTCAATTCCTTAAGCCTTCAGTATCAGTAGTTTAGCATGTGTATATAACCCATTATTAGCTGCTTCTTTTTATGAAGTTTAGCACGCCACGTTTTGATGCACAGCAAGCACAAGTAAAATCTCAACAGTTCTTGAAGATTTGGGTAAAGCACAACACATGCTTAATATAAAATACAGTGTAAAACAGATAATTTCCTATACTCAGAAATATCCACACCTTACCTGTATTACACTTGCTACACTTACTTGTAAGCTGCAGCACATGACCAATGGAGAGGGGAGTCCTTGCCATTTGCTGATGTTGAGCACAACAGGTTGTTTTTGTTTTGTTTTTGCCAAGAATACCACGAAAAGCAAAAAAACAGCACATGGTGTTTACTTAGTCAAGAAGTGAGCACACAGAAAAGAAGTTAGTTTACACAAGCAGGATGTGTACAGCCTGAACAAATGCAGAAAACTATTTGCCATGAAAGAAATAAGAAAAGGAAATGTTTTTTTGAAATCCAGGAGGAGAAGGTTTGCTTACGATCTGCCAAACCTAATGCCCTGGCATGAAAAGAAAAGAAAATGGACCCCAATGGGGTACTTAACTGAAAGAGGCTTCGTACAACCAGCACAAAAAGGAGCACGCAGACAGATGTTCAACTACGGCATTTGGACTAGAGGCAAAAAAGTTCTGAGTTTGGAGCGTCCATACATAACCTATATATTTTACGCTGACATGGATAATACGTTAGATGTGCAAAACTGGAAAGCATTAAAGGCACTGGTATAATGGCCAGATGTAGGGCTATCCTTGGCAGGAGATCCCATTGGTTACTAATACTGCAACAGTGATATAGAAGGGCATCATCACTGCTCTTTTAATGTTATCAAATATTTGCCTCCCCTCAACAAAACCACACCGATCTGCATCTATCAATTTTGGCAACATCTTTGTCATTCTTTTAGCTAACAATAAATGTTACCACTTTAATAAAAAAAAATCATAACTCTCTAAGAATTCAAAGTCCTGATTCCTAGCTCCATCGTGTAGGTTCTTTTTTAGTACTATAACTGTATCATTTGGATGCCCATAATTGGCATGTCTCAGTAAAATATCTGATGTTGCAAAAAGGCATTGACAGTAAAATCTTTTCCTCCATCTCTTGTGTTCCTCTTTAATGCCTTCTAGGACAATAATATCTTCCACTGTGTTTTCTGTTCCATTTTATTTTCAAGTCATTTGTGCACTAAAGTGTTCAAAGATTTACTTTCATGACATGTATTTCTCATAACCTCCCCACTGTTGTGTATTCTTCCTCCTGGTTGACTGTAGAATGTCCGCTTCTCCAAACCTTGTACATGAATGTAAATATCTACACTCTCCAGCTACATATCACAACTCAGACATATCCTTTTTTTCTGCTCTTTCTTTTCTTTCATGTGTATTAACAAACAGTCTCTCTCCTTTAGCACAATTCTGTTTCATTAACTTCTTTTACAAACTTGAATCTCTCCTTTTGTTATATATATATAAATATATATAGATATATATATATATATATATATATATATATGAAGTCTTACCATTTTGTTACTTTTTTATGTAATATGTTTAAAATACTAATTCAGTGCTTTTCCTACATTATCTCCTTTCTCCTGGCCTTTTTCACTCTTACCCATGTGCCATTTCATTCATAATCCCTGTATTTTATTAACAATCACTGTCACTTTCATTAACAGTGACTCTCACCTTCTTGACATCACGTGTAACCTGTGAGTTTCCACTTGCTAATAGCCCTGTTTCTAGCACAGAAGTGCATTTTGGATTACCAACTCCATCTTCAAATCTCTTTTTTTTTCATTTAGCAAAGTTGCTACCTTAAAATTATGATTTCACTCTGTCTTGGCAAACTTTCCTGTAGATTATATGATCATTCTTCTAAACTCAATGTATCTGTTCTTTTATATGCTTCTTAACAAGCAGATTGTAATCATTATAACGCATTAGTGAAGCAGTCACTGCTGCTACCTCACAGCGCTAGGTTTTTCAGTAATGCCTTTGGTTGCTGTACCTTCCTTGGAGTCTCAATGCCTTCCTGGTGTTCCTTAGGGTTTTTACTGTATGCTCAAGTTTCCCCGTTCATCCTAAAGTCATGCCAAAGGGGAACTGAAGACAGCATAATTGCCCATAGCTAAGCATGCAGTGTGTGTGTGTGTGTGTGTGTGTGTGTGTGTGTGTGTGCGTGTGAGAGAGAGAGAGAGACAGTGTGTGTGTGTGTGTGCACGCATCCTGTCAAGATTAGTTTCTTTGTCTTTTGCCCACAGAATCCTGTGATAGGCTCTAGCTTTGCCACAACCTGAATGTACTTAAGGGAGTAACTGAAAATTGTGTTTGTTTATTTTAAAAATAGGTGAACTCTATCAACAAATATGTGAACTGGACAATCACGGCCCTTTTTCAGTCACAACATTGTTACATAGGAATCAAAATGCCATTCATATACACAAAAAACAATTTCCACATAGCTATACATATAATTATGCAGTGCAGAGTAATTAGTCATCTTAAGATACATATTGTAACATTTATTTTACTGCTTCAGTGCAACTGAACTGGAAAAATAAACTATTTGGAAACAGTTTTTGTAACCCTGTGGTAAACAGGAAAAAAAAAAGTGATTATAATCAAGATAACCCACATTCAACTACAGGTTCTGCACAGGGCAGTAACTTGCTCACCCATCCTAGTGGGAGGCTTGCATAGCAGCAAAAAGGCCAGTGTGACAGATGTGGGCTTGGTGATCTCAAACCAGTGATAGCAGCCTCCTATCTTTGGTGGAAGCAAGCATTATCAAGGGGAGAGTGCAGGATGTCCCACAGTGATGCTGGTGCTCATGTCAGCCACCAGGGGCCGGATTAGGGCAATTATTTAAACACTCTCATTGCCAGGATGCTGGCAAGGGTACAAAAAACACCTCCCACAGTTGCCTTGATGATGGCCTTCTCTGGTCGTCTCTTTCCCCTGAACTGAGAAAACCCAGTAGAGGGGAAGAAATGGGCTCAAAACACATTGGATGAGGTTCTATGGCAGGGATCTCAAATACAAATGACCACAAGAGCTGCAGGAAGACTAGCACACTCAGTCAAGGGCCACAATCTCCAAAACAAAAAGAAGGGTAGTCAGTAAATCTGGGAATGTAGTGCATTAGTTTGCCTCACATAAAAGTATGCTGGTTTGAGGGCTGCAAGTTTGAGATCCCTTCTTTATGGTCACTAGGCATGGAGACAAAGGTTTTATAAATTAAAAAAAAAAATCAGTAAACTGCAAACTGAGGTTAGTTAACCACAAGAAAAAAGTCTGAGCCTACAGTCCTTCAAAATGTGCATTTGTTTCTCACAAAAATAGAACAGGGATTTTCTTCAAAAGTTCTATTGTTATAACCTTTAAGTGTAATAGTTTGATACTGCTGCTGTTTATCTTCTAATCAGTCAACACGCACAAGTAATCCAGGAAGAGTATTCCCACACTGTCATCAACCAAAGTTAATTTATAATTATGGAACTTTATATTCTCCCATGTGTATATGCCTAATAGTAAAATAAATAAATAAATAAAAATCATATGGATTTCAATATTCAGGGTACCAAGCTCCCCAACTTAATAACCTGTTATACAAAGCAGATGGCATGTCCAGTACTATGTATTGTCTTGTTATTTCAGTTAATAAGAAAGAAAAACTAGTGCACAAGTACTGGGTTTTCAGTGTTGTTCATGTAGACTGAATACTAGTAATGGATCACCTCATTCATATTAACAACCCATTCTAAATGTTTAAATAGAAAATTTCTGCCATTGAGAGGTTTCTGCTCATCCACTAGTCAGTTCCTTTCTTTATGCAGACAAGCCCTCCTTATCCATTGACTTGTTCCTGACACATTCTTCTTACTAGGAATCCTGCAATGGCAAGTAATATGGGCAGTGTGACCAACACACCCAATTGTTCATTCCAATGTAGCTGCCAAGTAAGCCATTTTTGGGACACTATAAAACAGCCAAAACATCTTTGGAACAAAACCAACACCATAACTACTGTGCGAGTGTTTACATACAGTGCAATGTTCAGAAGAATGAAATGATGCTACATTATATCTAATTATTTTGTTTTGTAAAAGTCCCATCAGGTAAACTGTGTTTTACAAACATTACACTGTACTGAATAACTGCGGTGGTGGTGCTGCGGTAGCGTTGTCGACTCACAGTAAGACGTTGCCCCGTTCGATTCTCAGTTAGAGCGTTTTCTGTGTGGCGACATGGGTGAATGGGCGTTCCTTCATTGAAGGTTGTGCGCCAGGCCCGGCAAGTCGTCACGTAAAAATCTACTGCCAATTATTAGCGGACCGGAGTTCCGCTGTGGCGACCCCTAACTGGAAAAAGCCGAAAGACACAACAACAACACTGTACTGCATAAAATCCAAAAATGAGACAAAAAAGTAGAGTATGGAACAGTAAAGGTTAACGTATCACAATCATTTTTATTAGTAAACAGTTTTTTTTTGGGGGGGAGCACTAGACAGTGTAGACACAACTGTATTTTGTACTGTTCACAGGCATGCCGACCAAGTAAAGTGTACCATTAAATATCCAGGTAAGTTTTGCAATGTGAAACAAGTAAATGGGTACAGGGTTACAAATGCACAACAATCAGAAATTTATAAATACTGTACATGGTGCATACGTATGAATGTGAAAACTGAATAGTGTCAACATTCGACTCCAACACTTCCACAGCCATAACTGTGCCTGGGAAAAGGAACAGCAGATGTCAAGAGACAGGGTCCTTCTCAAGCCACCCTTGAAACAGAAGGGGAAGAGAAGTCACTGAATTCCAGCTGGACCTTGACTAAGGTCTTCATTATTTGGTCCCAGTCAAGATTCACAGTCAGGTTTCTGCACTGACCTAGAGAACCTAATTGAAAGAACAGTGGAAGGCCTCAGCTCCAGATAACATCGACAGCATGAGCTCCAATGAGAATCTCCCTAATCTCCACCTCAAAGCAATGTCAGAAGGCCCTGGCACTTCAGAAACGGTGACTCCAGCAGGGCAAGAAGGAACAGGAATGACAGAAGGGATAATGGGAGTATACTTCCTTCCAGGAACCTTAGGTCCCTAAGCCTAGATTCTCCCTGTATCCTTAACTCCCTTTTATTTTTGTCCTTCCTATCATTAATATTGCCCTTTAAGGGAAGTAAAGTTTTCAGAATAAGTTTATGTTTTCTCTCCTGCTGGGTACAAGACATAAAATGTTTGTAGATGTCAAACTACTGATATATGATCCACCCCCAAACAAGTGACACAAAAGCCATAGGTATACTGGCAGAGATCCTGTGCCCACTTTTTAAACCCAGAGGTTTTGTCCTTATTCACCATACCAAAGCAATAATAATACAATCAAGTCATGTCTGCAAAAACACAAATACAATGAACTTTAGCACACTGTCTAGTTTAGCTATTCAAAAATGCATCAATAACCACAGAAATTATACAACTGGTTAGGTTCTAAAAGTGCCCAAACACTGAGTGCTATCACAACAGAAATACAAACAGTATGCAGATGTCAAAACAAAGAAGCCTGAATAGGGCAGCGGGCCTAGGCCTAATTCATAAAGCAAGGCCTAAGAGACTAGGGGAGGAAACAGTTCAGAAAAAAGGAAAATGTCAAACAAAATTGTAAAAACTGTCAGGTAATCTAGCAATGCTAGTCAAAATGCAGACTTATCACAAATGATTCACTTGTCTCTTCAAAAATATTGAAAATTTTTGTCTGTATAATGAAAGGTGCTCAGAAAATACATGGATCCATTTTCAAGCAAAAGTGGCAAATGAGATGTGGGGATAGAGCCTACAGAACAGAATAACAGGAGGGAGGGGATAAGCTCAAACTTAGGAGACCTTATTGTTGCCAGAAGACAACGTCCAGCTGTAACCAGTCCTTCATTTGCAGTGTACAGACTGGATCATGCCAGATATCAATGATAACAAACAATCTGTTATATGGACTGCACCTTTGCATGCTGAAGTACATGCACTGCTTACTGGTCTAACACAACTGAATGTCTACGCTCACTACAAATTGTAGGTGATACTGACACGGCTGACCCACACCTCTGCCATACAGGCAGTATGTATGCCCTTACATGTTGAATATACTGGCATTACAGAGTGCTGTAGAAACTGATGATATTCTGGCTCAGTGCTTTGACAAACAGCATCTGAAAATGCTCTACTCCCTCAATGTTGAAACCCATATGTTTTAAGTTATAATGAGACTTACAGAAAGCTACATTTCTTCACAAACTTAACTGGGCTATGGAATATTCCGAAGAGGAATCTGAAGCCATCTGCAACTGTGTCTAATTCATACTTTCCTTTTAACTCTGAAACAGATCTTACTTCTGATTTTAAACATGCCTACTTCTACCACTCAGACAGGGATGTGCTACAGTAAACTTTAAGGTTACTGAGAGTTACCCAGAATATGATTAATAGACACTCTTTGAAACTTTTAAGTAATCTTAGAGCAGAACTCCCAAATGTTACATTCCGGTACTCCAGCATTCCGTGACTTGACTACTTACTCAAAACTGTGTTGCATGTCACAGAGCTCAACACACAGGGTAATTAAAGACTGATGCAAGCCAGTACGAAAAGTTTCCACCCATTAGACAGAAAATTCTTTCTTGCGTTTTTATAATTATCAGCTAAGGGCAATCAGATTATTCATAACTATGACCTCCTTCAGGATGTACAAGGAGAGACAAACTGAACAGCAAATTTTCATTTCCAGATGTGCCCGGGTGGGTCAAAACCAGAACATGGAAATGTACATAAACTGATTACAAAAACAGAGTAGAGAAGGAAATAAATAATTCTTCATAGACCAGAAGGCAGGTACAAATACAAATACAGGCTGAAGGTGTGAAAGAAGAACAGCACTCTGAATTTAGGCAATCCAAAACAATTTGTTCTTCTTTGGATGCTGACTTCTCCAAATTCTGCTCTCATACTAATTTAAAATACGTTTTCAGGCAAGGAAACCAAAGATGGAGCTGGTCACTCTTTGCCAGTGTTTTTGTATCAAGAAGGAGCAAACAGAGCATACACAATGAACTGGCAGCACTGAAGTGCAGATAAGACTGCATCACAAGCAAACAATGGATAAATAGAAGATCTTTCAAAAGTTGGTCTTAAAGATGCATTCAATTAGAAATAGCTTTTCTGACCACCGTCAGGCTCAGAAAATGTAGCATGGCTATTTTTTTTGGTTGCTATATGGACACACACCTTTTCAGTAAGTTAGGGCTCATACCTGGGTCTGGCAGTAATTTGATGTTTTTCTTCTGTTACACGTTGTTGACAAACTGGTAAGTTTATGTCAGTTTAGGTACATGCAGCAAACATAATGGCAGCTGTAGCAGTCTAATTTAGCTAAACATGGCTTTTTTATGTACATTAACAGTCATACTACTCAAGCAGCAACCACTTACTACAAGACAACAGTGCATTGCTTGAAAGCCTTAAGGAATGTCACCCCCAATTCAGATAGAAACAGTGTGTAATTTTTTTATACAGTTTATTAAAAAAAATTATTATGAACTGAGCTATACATATGTATATAAAGTACTTAGCCTATGCAAAACTTCCAAGGATTCTTACAATTGTTGTAGAAATAAAAAGAAAGTCAATGCTTACACTATGCCTTTTATTAATCAGTAAGTCCTTAAGCACGTCTGTGACTGTACAAGCAAAATGCAGTTCATCAGCCACACATGTACTACAGACATTGTACTTGTAGTTACCAATTCGTAGTCTTGGGCACTCATTTTCATTGTATTAGATATAAAAGTATGGAGTTATGCTTGTTGACTGTAGATTATTTCACAGTGCAGTACATAATGTATTTATGGTGTTAAAGAATAACATGTTTAATATCAATACACATTTGCTCGAAAGGCATGAATTTACGAACTATACCCTTTCCTTAATTACAGAGCTGCGGTGGTGGTGCTGCGGGAGCGTTGTCGCCTCACAGTAAGACGCTGTCCGGTTCGACTCTCAGCTAGAGCGTCTTCTGCGTGGAGACATGTGTGAATGGGTGTTCCTTCGTTGAAGGTTGTGCGTCAGGGCTGGCAACTCGGTACATAAAAATCAACTGCCAATCATTAGCGGAACGGAGTTCCGCTGTGGCGAAAAAGCCGAAAGACAGAACAACCCTTTCCTTAATTACGCAAATTTATACACAGACAAATTTTACGTGTTATTTTCTTGGTTCCTCTGCTGCAACTTTGAAAGCGGACAGTGAGAGGTATACCGCACATTATGAAGGCAGAATCAAAGACGAATAAGGCTAAGTGAATGAGGAAGGATGACACTGGTGCTAAACGGAGCATGTATGACAGGAAAAAGGGAAAAAAGGGAAGAAGAACATGAAAAGGCATATAATGAAGGAAGCAGGCAAGGAGAGGGATAAACTATTAAGGGAAGGATATGGAAAGTGTGTGAAGGAATTCATAGAAGAGTGACTGGGAATACACCTTTTAGATATGAAAAATGAAAGAATCGGGGACATATCAAGAGAAGACAAAAGGGAATTGTTGCCACAACTGTACAAAAAGCACATGATGTTGGACGAAGACAGAGCTCGAGACAACATGATAATAGTCAATGATAACATGGACTACTTGCAACTAACTCTAAGATATACAGAGATGAAGTTATGACTTTTCATCTGGTGTTGGGGCAGTGGTGTAGCCAGCAGGGGGGAGGCATGGGAAGATCCATTTGCACTTTTAACTCCATGAGACACCAGGTCCAACAGGGAGTGCTTGGTTTGATATGCAGCAGGTAGAGCTGTAGCCGGGAAAGACTGCACACATGGAAGCTCGTGTGGGTCCATTGCAAACATTATTTTAACATTCATCCTGCATGTGAGGGGAAGGAACTTGGGTCAGAAAATGATCCCTAATGATGTGATGAAAAGGATGTGACAGTGACTGCTCTGCACTGCTCCTAGCTTGGGAACATTTCGGCTTTGCCGTTAAATATGAATGGCCCTAGTCTAAGGAGGGATGAAGCCAGATCCCAGGCCAGGGTGATGAAGGTGTCTGTGGAGGTAACGCTGACAGTATGAGCAACACTAAGGGGCAAAAACAGCTGAGAGAAGGGAAAACAGAAAAAAGGGATAGCTGGCATAATGTCATGCACTGGTTTCCATACTTGGCAGACTACAGAGAGAGAGGAATACTTTGATTTAAAGGCAGCATGTCAGATTGATCTTCATACAAGCTCTATCCTGGTTAGAACACATGTGGAAGGAATACCACAGACAGTATTCCTGCACAATCACCCTGGTGTGAATAATTTTACAGGATAAATGACTCGTCACTCTAAAAGGGAACAAACTCGAAGGTTTAACTTGCTGTGCAGTTTATACTCATGCAGTCTACAAAAGTTGGTTCAGCTAGACATCTATGTACTTTAAAAAGAACACAATATTCACTTTAAATAAATTAATCATACAGAATTAAAGAAATTAAGGCAAATAACTGACATTTATTAAAAACACCAAGACTTCTGTAGGAGTAGTAGTATGGTGCAGGGGCTTGGTGGTACTGCCCCTAAAGTGCTTGGGTCTTACTGGACTGCCTTCTGTGTGGGGTATACAATCTGCAAGTCCTCCCTGTGTCTGTGGGATCTTTCTACAGCATCTTCAGTTTTCTCCCACATCCCTAAGATATACTAATAGGTGAACAGGCTTTCTTCTGAAATGTCCACAAGCATATTGTCAATACGTGAGATTATCTTCAGATTGACAGGCAACCCATACAGGACTCATTCTGTACCTTACCCCCACTGCTTGCTGGGATACACTCCAAATCCCCTGCAACCCTGAAATGAATAATGTCAATTACAAAATGAATGAATGAATGAATGAAATAATTAACTAATGTCTGGCAGTTAACGCAGAGGATTATGGCTTTGAGCTGTTACTGAACTGCTTCCTGTAGTCAAGAGTACAGAGTTTCATTCTTCCACCTCCATATGCGTGACTATTTCACCATATGGTACTCCCGAGTCAACCCTGAAAAGGGACACTTTGTTTAGCGGGCTTACCCAGTTAGCAAATTAATAAAAAAATGAACGAATAATAAATGAACAAATAAAAAAAATTAATGAAGACTTGTGTGGGCCTGAGTAATGTGTCACTGCGTTTAAAATACAAAGACGGATTTTAAAGCACATTGTAGAGTTCTACTTAATTCAAATAATGAACTCAGTTGCCAAAATGTTATTGTCTGAAAAATATGGACAAATACAGACGATTAGATTGCATTGGTCACGGTGGTGCAGCAGTCAGCATTGTCGCCTTACAGCAAGAGGTTCTTCGGTTCAATTCTTGGCAAGAGTGCCCTCTGTGCGGAGTCTACATGTCTTCCCAGTGGTCAAGTGAATTTTAAAGACATGCAGTAGGTGGGTGTATGTGTGTCTTCTGTGAAGGTTGGGCACCATGCTGCCAACTCAACACCATAAAAACCCCACTGCCAATCAATCTGCGGACCAGTAATCTGCTTTGGAGACCCCTAATGGGAGAAGCCGAAAGATATTTCTTACAGAGGATTAGACTGCAGTGAGAAAATTTCAGTCAGTGATAATAAGAAAAGAAGGAAAGTCTTAAGTCAACAGTTTTGTTTCATCTATAAGTGACACATTTGTAGTGAAACTACTGGGAGGACATGTGGAAAGACAAGTACAATATATGAAGACTAAAAACACTAGCCCCCCCCCTTTCTTGTTGCAGCATGACCATCTTCTGATGCATGATTCTCCTTACTTTTAAAGTCTCCCTGCCCAGTGTATCCCCGCCCGACTACAGAACAAGGACTGCCAGCCACTTGGGATAACTGGCAGAGGAGAAAAATAAAGGATATTATAGTATGGAAGGGTGGTGGTGCTGCGGTAGTGTTGTCACCTCACAGTAAGACGCTGTCCGGTTCGATTCTCAGCTAGAGTGTCTTCTGCGTGAAGACATGCGTGAATGGGCGCACCTTCGTTGAAGGTTGTGCATCAGGGCTGGTAACTCGGCACGTAAAAATCAACTACCAATCATTAGGGGACCGGAGTTCCGCTGTGGCGACCCCTAACCAGGAAAAGCCGAAAGACGCAATCAAATAGTATGGAAGGCAAAGAGGAGTGCAACCATTTGCAGTATCATATAAGCTGCTGTTGAGAAGGGTTTTATGGTAATTAACAACCTCCCTCACTTTCTGGGTGTGGAAGCTCTCTACTGCCATAAAAGCAAAATTATTTTATGTTTCAACAAGACTTAATTCTGGAAAACTAACAATAGCTTGTTTTTGTTAACACAAGTACAGCTAAGCCAGGTTCAAAAATATGACTTTCATGGCCCTCATGAAAGTAGCAGCACACCCTTACCAGGCTTTGAAACCTCAGCTTCTGGTGGTCACTTTAAGATAGTAAGTTGGTCACAGTCGTACTCCACCTAACTGACCAAGACAGGGTCAAAGCTGGAACCTGGAACTGACAGGGTGTGACGCAAATTATTTATTCAGCGCAGTCAGCAGTTAATGAATATGATTTTGCTCCCATATTATTTCCCATATTATTTCAGGGAAGAGGCCACAGCTCACAAAGGGATTAAAACCACAGTAGAGATGAATACAGAAGGATGAGTCAGCTTTGGCCCAAGTCTAAACATTTCTCTTTGCTCAACCTCTGGGCCATCATCTCACAAGAAATCCTATGTCAGTGATTGCAATGGCCACCCACTGAAGCCACCATCTTGCATGACGTGAGGTATGCCTGCGGTTTATTATGTCTTCTCTTTGACAGATTAAGCTACAACACTTTTGACACCTCTACATGCCTCTCCACAGAATAAAATCAGTGACAGTACAGGTCCCGGGGATGGTGATTTGTTTACTGCAGGATTGCACAGTTTAAGCAACAAAAGTAGAACCTTTCTAAAGCTGTACATTAGGGTCAACTGTGCAAGCAGCAGAAAACACAGAGTAGTTTGCTACAGTTTAAAAGGATTGGAGTAGGGAAGAGAAACAAGACCTGAATGGTCAGGGCAGTGTGTGTGTGTGTGTGTGTGTGTGTGTGTGTGTGTGTGTGTGTGTGTGTGTGTGTGTGTGTGTGTGTGTGTGTGTGTGAGATGCATCTAGTTACCTGACTGGTGTGCCAGTAGAAGGGACATTTTATTTATTTATTCATTTTTCAATGTAAGAGCTTGAGAGGAATCTAACAGTAATAAGCTGATTGCTAAATCAGTTTAAAACAGTGAAATGCCTTTTTTGCTCTTCACTTGAAGAGCTGAGGGGGTGGGGCTCTGGTTTATTTTATCAGCACAGAGCGCAGATGGAGCCAGCCATGCCTCTGAGGCAGAAAATGCCCCTTAGACTGGAACACAATGTCATGACCTGCTTTGGCCAGAGGCGTATGTGCGCCTGAGTGTGAAAAATTCTGAAATGCATCACAGCAGGAAATCTAGTTACTTTCTGTAGAAGTCAGAAACATTACACAGCTACAGGTATCCATCCAACCAGCACCAGTGAGTCACATCTGAATTCCATAGTGACCCCATGATCAGCCATGACTAGCCACAGTTTACTAGGCAGGTTAAGGAACAAAAGTAAGTTAGCAGGCTTTTCTTCTGCATCACACACACTTATGGGAAAATTAGACTTACTAATCCACCAACTGCATTTCTTTGGGATTTGAGAGGAAACCAGAACATTGGAAAAAAACACATGAACACAGGAAGGACATGCAGACGCCACAAATAAGGCAAAGCACATAAACTGACCTGGACAGCCTCTTGCCACGAGGTGACAGTGTTGCTCACTGCACCACTGTGCTGTCCCCTAATGATATAGCATAAACAAACTGGCACAGCAAGGCTAAAATAAACTGTTAGTCACATGATAAAGACAGACACTGGGCAACACTTCACAACATTGTATACACTAGCTATTAAGTGTACACTGAGTGACTTATAAAGTTTACTCAGACTTCATACAAAGCATCATCTGTAGAATATAAATGCAGAAGCCTGTATGGTACATAAATCAACTGTCAATCATAACAGGAATGCATGACCTGGACAAAGAAGACAGACCCACCCACAGAACTAGAGTCACTTTTGATCGAAAGGAAGAAAAATAAAATCAAGAGGGACTTGTATGATTATGAGTTTAAATGGGATTTCTTGTGGAAAGCCAATGATAGAGGAGGCAAGAGCAACTTCCGTTCACGTCAGAACGGAGGTTAGAGGTGTACACCCACAGTTTTGTTTGTTTCTTCAGATGGATTTACTAGTGGGGGAAAGAGTGATGAATCCATGTGTCCAGTTCTTCCAAATGCTGAACGCCCAGAGACTATGCAACAATTTTGGAGGCAGGAAGATGAGCAGCCGAGAAAACCAAATAGTTAAGAGGAGGAACGGACACTTTCAAGGACAGAACGCTTACTATGAAGGAAATTCTAGATCTCATTTTAAACGAGGTAGATGGAACTAAGAGCTCCTCAGTAAGTGTGGAGTATATACTCTCTATTTCTGAATGTTTTACTGTAAATTTATCTGGATGCAACTTGAATGACAGTGAATGTAATGTTTTGAAGTTAGGTTTAAAATTTGTGCCTACAGTTATTCTGCGTTTGCACATTTTAAAGCAAGACACTTTGTTTAGTTAGAAAATTACATTTGAAGTATTTTTTTAATAGAAAAGATAGTTTACAAGATTTTTTGGCTGTGGGGAATATGAATTTTTCGGAAGAGCATGACTGAAAATGAAAGCTTTACTTCTTGTGTTTCACAAAATATGAATAAAAGCTTTATTTCTTGTGTATCAGGTACGGAAAATGTAAATGGTTATTGCTTACTGAATACACAAACCATTCCTAGTAATAGTTCCTTTATTCCTCCTTATATTAATAAAACAATTAAGCAATTTTCTGCAAAGTTGAATTTTCAAATTATACAATTGTTTTGTGAGTTTGATAACATTTCATATAACTTAACCAAGTCTGAATGAAGTCTCTGATTGGTTTAAGTCAAAGAAAGGATATTACAATTAAACCCTCACATAAAGGGAACAAAATAGTTATTTTACATCATACACAATATTCAACTATGTGTTATGAACATCTTCGTAACAATGATGTTTACAGAAAATGTGACACTGCTGCTTATAATGATGCTATACTGCAGTATAAGATGTTGTTGCAAAAGGGTGTAAGGTTAGGTTATTTAACTAAAGGAGAGCTTGATAAAAATTTGGGGTAGAGGGGTGTAAAATACCTGCTTTTTACTGCTTGCCGAAATTGCATAAAACTATGGATAGTTCCTCCGGGACTCCCCGATTGTAGGAGCATGCAAGTATTTTTTAAATAACATAGGTTTGCTTATACATGAATATTTGAAATCATATGTTATGAAGTTACAATCCTACATCAGGGATTCATTTGATTTTTTGAATAAAATGCAAAGTATAAATTGGAATAAAGATATGTACTGCTTGGTTATGGATGTTAAACGTCTTTGCACCAGTATTAAACACCAAGATGGTATTAAAGCTCTAAATTACTTTTTAGGAGACTCACCTTTGTCGAGTTATATTGTGGAGCTTACGCATTTTTGTTTGTTAAATAACTACTTTGTGTTTGATGGGACTATATATCATCAGTTATAAGGAAATGCCATGGGGGCATTTTTTGCCCTCGTGTATGCTAACTTGTTCATGGCACTTTTTGAGTTGGAATATTTGTATAAGCATCAGTTTGTTAAACATTATGTTACTGCATATTACAGGTATATTGATGATTTAATTTTTATATGTGAAGGGGAAAAAATAAAGTTGGGGACTTTCGTTCAGACTTGGAACATAATATTTATGGTTTAAAGTTTTTATTTATTTTATTCTACATTTGTTTACTGGGAAAGTCCAACTGGACTCGGGTCCATTTTCAGTGGAGGCCCGGGGAGAAAAGCTCCACATTACTATACATTACATGAGAATAAAAATATGGCATATATACACATCAGGACAACATGCTAGTGATTAACAAACATACATATAGCATATATACACACAACAGGACATCATGCCAGTGATCAACACTTCTTATAGTAGACAATTGGAGGTACATTTTTTTTTCTTTTGCAGTTATAAGTTTTGTAAGGTAAATGTACACAGGTTTGGAAGCTTTCAGGGGAGAAACTGTTTACACATAGCTGTACCCTGACAAATGCTCTTAGTATGGATTAGCCTGGTGAGTGGCATGAACATAGCCAGTTACTTAGATAGTGGGTTTTCAGGAGTTTTTTGAATTGAGGTGGTAGAGGTTATTTGGGTTGGTAGTATATTCCAAGTTTTGGCAATGTTGTTGGCAAAGAGGGACTTACCAGCTTCGTTTTTATGTTTGATGACAGTTATGAGGTTCTGGCTACTAGATCTTAAGGCTCTAGAGGGAATGTGGGGCTGAATTAGGTGCTAAAGTGCTGGGGTTATCTCAGAAAGATAGTAGAGTTTGTGTGCTATAGAGAGTTGATTGAGTAGAAGTATATGAGGCAACTCAAGCCAGTTGCGTTGCTTAAGGGGTAGACAGTGGTGGGACCTATATGAGGCTTCAGTAGCAAACTTGGCAATCTTGTTGTAGCAATATTCCATTTTATTTAGATCAGTTTGGCAGAGATTGGTCAAGATGGGAGAAGCATAGAGGAGGGTGGATAGAAGATTCCTTGCGATGGTTACTTTGGTGCGTTTTGTCATAAACTGTTTGTTCCTGTAGAGACCAAGTTTTTTATTAACTTTCTTAATGGTTTGTGCTATGTGGATGTCGAACCTCAGGTTATTGTCTATTTCTACGTCTAGCAGTTGTGTGTGTGGCTGGACTGATTTGAATGTTTTCTTTGGAGTTAATGGTGTAATTATTATTTAGGGGAGTAGCTCTGCCAGGGCTGAAAAGAATTAGTTTTTTTTTTGGTATTAAGAGGTTTGATGTTAGTGAACCAAGTTTCGGCTAGGGTGAAGTTATTTTGGGTAAGGGTTTGCAGTTCACTAAGGGTATGGGCAGCACATATGAGGGTGTTGTCATCTGCATATTGTACTATTAAGGCAGCGGGACGGGATGAAGATAAATAGAGAGAACAGCAATCTGTAGTGAATGTGATGATTTTGTGAAAGAAAGTAAGCATACTTTTTGGACAGAGGGTATGACTATGACATAGTAAAAAAATCTTTATGCAAAGTTGTTGCACATAGACTGGGGGTAAATTTGTCCAACAGCAGAGTTAGTAATGGGTTAACAAGTGTGGAACAAAGGAACAGTTGTATTTTGTTTCTGTGTATAATAAATAGTCTTAGTAACAGAATAAGTAAGACATTGCACAATTGTTGGAAGTTTCTGATTCAGGATGCTGAATTAAAAACTATTAGATTATCCTTCCATCTCATACAAAAGAGGAAAAAAATCTTAAAGAATTTTTAACGTCCAGCTACTTTATCATGCCTAGAAATTAGGTATATGTGAGTCCTTCTTTGAAGGGCACACATCCATGTGGGGGCTGTACTATATGCTCTCATATTGTTATAAGTTTTAATAAAATAAATGGAGTTAATTTTTCACCAAGTAGTAATTTTTCTTGTAACAGTGAAGGCATTATATGTCTTTTACATAGGGGAAAGTAAGAGAAAGCTTAAGGCAAGAATGCAAGAACATATTAGGGACATAAAAAAGAATAAAGTTGAAAGTAATATTGCTATGCATTTTATAATGAAACATAATAGTGATTATTCTTTACTGCAGTGCTGCGTTTTAGAACAAATGTTATACAAATTGAGGAAATGTACGACAGTAAGGATAAACTCCTTTATAAAGAATCTGTTTATATTTTAAAATTTAATACAATGGTACATGTGGGTTTAAATTTGGAGATTAACTGGAAACAATTATTGTGCAATTGAATAATTGATGTATTTTATTTATTGAATGGACTATATAAACTGTGCAAATGTTGTAGTATGTATTACTCCTGGAAGGCTGTGAGCCGAGGCACTAGAGTGCTTAAGGTGCTGTTTCATTAAATAAGATTTTTCATCTTTATTGTGGTCAGTTGCAGATTTTTTTTTGCTGCTGTCCTTTGCAGAGTTGTTTTTTTTTTTTTTTAAATAAACTGTCAGTCACATGATAAAGGCAGGAACAGGGCAACACTTCACAACATTGTATACACTAGCTATTAAGTGTACACTGATTAGTGATATATAAAGTTTACTCAGACTTCATACAAAGCATCATCTGTAGAATATAAATGCAGAAGCCTGTATGGTACATAAATCAATTGTCAATCATAACAGGAATGCATGACCTGGACAAAGAAGACAGCCCCCCCAGTATCACAGTAGACTAGCTAACATGGATACATACCCTGGAACTTAGCACAGTAAAGTTCTCTCTGACAGCAGTTCAGTTGGGTTTCTCACATCACTCTTCTATGATCTATTGTGAACAGCAGGGAAGTCTCAGTCTCCTAATGATACATTAAGGTGTGTGCAAGACTGACCTCTTTGAAACTGAACTGTTATATTGCCAAGGTGAAACCCTCTTATAAAATTATATCAGTTAACTGTCAGTGATGGGTCTTTCACAGTGGGCTGAACACAAGAAGTCCCAGCAGTGAGGTCTGTACATTTACTGATGAGAAACTCATCCTGCTGTTTCTGTTGCCTGGAAATTTACTTACTCACTGTAATGAAAGAACGCTGTAGATCTATACATTATATTCACAAATGTATGAAGAGCACTGCTGTTCTTAGAGGAGGCTGAATTTATAGCAGGAAAGCCACACTCAAGAGTGAGCATTCAGCGGTGGTTCAGCACCCTTAGCTTTGAGAAAGTACAGTTGTGTACACTTACCATAAATGTAGTTGTTCGAGTGTATTCACTGTTGGAGTCATCACTTGTGGGTTATCCCTGCTGGGTAGCCCTCGGCCAGCCTGAACCAGAGTAAAGGATTTCCCTACTGCGTCAGCTGCCCTGAGCCTGTGGCTGATGTCAGGTCATCAGGACTATAAAGGGTGGCAGCTGACACCATTAGATCAGTTTTTCTTGCCCCCCAATAGGTAGGAGCCCAAAGAAGATATAGAAATAAGGGGGAAGGTGGGAAGTAACAGGACTGCAACAGTGAATACACTCGAACATCTACATTTATGCTAAGTGTACACAACTGTACTATGTTCTTCATGTTTCACTGTTGCAGCCATCACACTTGGGTTATCCAGCCAGGGTAGCCCTCGGCCAGCCCGACTACCAGAGACTTGGTATTTCTGTGTTGGTTGCTGTCGCTTGAGGACTGACATCAGGTTGTCAGTGGTATAAAGTAGGCAGCCAATGCCATTACATCAGTTTTTCTTGCTCTAACCTGTCAGAAGCCCCCAAGTTAGGAGGCCAGGTTGTAAGGAAAGGAGAACACCAAGGAAGAAAGGTAACAAAAGGAGGAGGAGAAAAAGAAAAAAAGGGGGATGGAGGGAAGGTAACCAGAACTGCAACAGTGAATACACTCGAACATCTACATTTATGGTAAGTGTACACAACTGTACTATGTTCTTCTTGTTCACTGTTGCAGTCATCACTTGTGGGAAGATTCCCAAAGCTGAGGAAGTGGGTGGAGGCATGCTGTATACATTATGGGGGTGCTAGCATGCCCTGCAGGACTGCAGATGCAAATCCTGTCCTGGCTTTGGAGAATGTAGCCATCTGGTAGTGCTTGGTGAAAGTGTGGGTAGATGTCCATGTAACGGCCCCCAGAATATCCTTGGTAGGAACCCCTCTCAGGAAGGTTGTGGAGGTAGACGCTGCTCTCGTGGAATGAGAACTGATGGATTTGGGAGGACTCTTTCCACGGAAGGCATAGCAGAAATGTATGCAACAGGAGATACATTTGGAAATGGTCTGCTTTGTAATGGGTTTCCCTTCTGCCCCAGAGGCGAAAGAAACCAATAGCTGGTCAGATTTCCAGACTGATTTGGTCCTGTGAAGGTAAAACCTCAATTGTCTGTGTACATCCAAGGTATGCAGAATTCTTTCTCCTTTATTGGTAGGCTTAGGAAAGAAAGTAGGTAGGTGTATGGTCTGGTTGAGGGTTACATCAGAGACCAGCTTAGGCATAAAGGAGGGGTTGGTTCTCAGAGAGACCCTGTCCGCATGGAAAATAATGAAGGGCTCAGTGGCCATAAGGGCCTGGAGCTCAGATACCCTCCTGGCAGAAGTGATGGCTAGCAAGAAAGCAGTTTTCCAAGAGAGAAACTTGAGATCTGCTGAGGATACTGGCTCAAAAGGAGATAAAGTCAACTCTTCCAAGGCAAAGTTCAGAACAATAAGTAAGGCATACAATTGATGATTTGTGTTTTGATAACATTAACGAACCCATCCCTTTAGGGACACCTCCGAGGCAATCAGAAAGAATACGCAATCAACGACAGCAAAATTACTACAACAATCGAGCACAACCCAGAGGCTACTTGAGTGGTCAGAATCAGGGAATGAGTATTTATGTGACAGGCAGGGGGAGGGGAAAGGGAGAGCTGCGAATTGGTAGATGATCATTTTTTTAACTTAAATAGCTCAGCAGAAGACATCAACGCACATGTTGTTTATAATGAACATCAGGACTTTAAAATTTATAATTTAAGTAGTTATCAGATTAGTAAAGAATGGGCTAACTTGTTCCAAAAGGGACTGAATTTTGTACCCACAAAAAATTCATGTATTGACAGGACACTGTTGAACTTTAGGCTTTACATTAGAAAATTAAATGATAGGATTAATATGGATGGTGGTATGTAGAAAGGAAAGCACCTTTAACCCCCTTCATCCAACCATCCAACTGTTTGAAATGATATGTGTCAATGACATTAGGGCTATATGCAAAAAGAAAAAGACACCTAATGAAAAGTATAATTTGACTGATGAAGAACATGAATTATTGGTTAATATTTCAAACAACAGATCAATCAGAGTCATGAAACCGGATAAAGGGGGAGGGTCGGTGGTGATGGATCAACAACGGTATGTGGACAGCATGTTGAGTTTTTTGTTTGGAGAAGGGTATCAGCAAGTATCCCTAAACGAACTTAACATAGCTTATAGAAATACTGATGCTACTCTATATGAGTTATTACTGAATAATTAGGTTTCAAAGACTGAATATGAGTTTTTGATACAAGGAAGCCCAAGGATTCCAACAATATTTGCAATCCTGAAAATCCACAAGGATGCCACCAACCCACCCCTGAGACCTATAGTAGATGCAAAAGGATCAAAGACTTTGACTATAGCAAAGTTTCTGGATGCTCAAATTAAAAACTGCCTTTTAAAATTTTCACATATTATAAAGGATTCATGGGACTGTTTAAGAAAAATGAAACCAGAACTATTTAGTAATAATATTATATTTGTGACAGTTGATATAAAATAACTTTTTAATGTCGTATCACATGTAGAAGGCATAGAAGTTTTTTATGATTTTGTATGCGAACATAGTCACCATACACACTCCAGAATATTAATACTTAGGACCTTGATGGAATTAGTTTTAGAGAATAATTACATCATTTTTGAAGGACAATTGTTTAGACAAACATCAAGGGTTGCTATGGTGGCCCCCATATTTGCAAACATTGTCCTGACACAATGGGAGTTAACTACTGTATTTCCATCTGAAGGATATAGATTTTGCAAGTTCTATGGGAGGTACCTAGATGACATCCTAATTTTTTAGGATGGCATTGAAGAACAGTTACGTGATTTTTTTTCAATTCTTGAATACTAGTACTCCCTTTTTTGCATTTTACTATGAACACAGAAGATGACACCATTAATTACCTTGACATCCAGATAAGTAAGGACAGGGAGTCCAAGAACTTTGCTTCCACTATATATCGGAAATCAACATACTCGAACACCCTTTTACACTTTGATAGTAGACACCCCTGGTATCAAAAGAGATCTCTTGTAAAGGGACAAGGGGTAAGGCTAGCCAGGATGGTTAGTGACTTGGAAACATTTTACAAAGAAAGGGATGTTTTATTGGGTATGTTGGTAAGGAGAGGATACCCTAAGGAGTTTCTGATACCAATTCTAGATGAGGTCACCAATAAAAGAATATCAGGTCATTTCTATCCCCTGTTGGGGGTAACGATGGAAGAAAGCAAACATGTAGTGACCGAGAGAACTGTTAATGAGGGGCTTGACAATAACAGTAAAGCATATAATAATGTGATGATTCTGACATATAACCTCCAGTTTTCTTGTGTTAGAGATATTTTGTGGAAGAATTGGTATATTTTACAAAAAGATGAGCAAGTGGGAAGCAAGTTAGGGGATAGGCCCCTAGTGGTGTATAAAAAGGATGCGTCTATAAAGAACATTTTGGAAAGGAGAAATGATGGCCCACAGAGATCAAAATAAAGGTCAAATGAGAAAGTGTGGACACTGTCTGTAATGCAAATTTATTCTAGAAAGTAACAGTGTTAAGGTCCCTCAATTTGGCAATGTGAGATTCCATCATAGATGTAATTGTGGAACAAAATAAGTGGTGTATATTGCTTTATGCCAGATGTGTCAAAGGTATTATATAGGTAAAACCAAGAATGCTTTTAGGACAAGGACTTATCAACACATGTACGACATTGGCAAGGGAAATACCAATAATGCTCTTGCCAAACATCTCACCAAGTTTCCGGACCATAGTGTTAAATTTACTGCATTAGAACATGTTGAAAACAAAGAAGGAGGGGGACTGAATGAATTGTTCCTTGAATACAAGGAATTAATGTGGTAGCTTAGGGTCAATGTTACCAGCTTCCCAGGGTTGAATGAAGTTGTATCCCTTACTAGTTATCTTAAATTAAAATCAGATTTTCATGTGTAGTCATATACAGTTGTGGATTAAGTGACTTTGATATTTTTAACAAATGGTTATGCCCTTATATATTTTTTTATAATAAGCACTAGTTGTATCAGTGCTGTTGCTTTAATAGTGGTGGTTTAATAGTTTAATTGGTTTGGAATGTAAATGTTAACGAGACGGGACATTATATATATAGTACGTGGTTAATGTGTGAATGTATTCTGAAGAAGTCATTACTAATCAGTTGACGAAAGCGCTTAATAAATTCATCCCAGCTTTGATTATTTCTTTGTGCCTTTCTTTTCTTTTACTTGGTTTATTTTATATTTCAAGTGTTTTTTTTGCATAATTTGAATAATGCCCTCTGGAAGCACATTTACGACCATCCAGAGCACTTTTTTTAAATTCTTTATTATAGAAATCTTAGAATGAGACCCAAGAGGAGGGCCTTAGAAGGTTAGAAGATAAGGTATTGGAATAGCAAGTTACAACTAATGCCATTTGTTCTCCTGGCTTAAATGATTCCCTCTCCATTGCTTGCCTGTTGAAAATGAAGCAACCTAGTCCACTACTACCATATTTGAGTACTGTTATATTTTAATTACGCTATTTTTGATATAACTCTTAAGTAATATACTCATTTTAGCGCTTCCTCCATGTTTTGCACTTTTACAGTTAATGTTAAATAATGTGTTAAGATTTGTATATGGGTCTACTTCTAAATTTCCAAGTTTCAACACTTTGAATTTCTTATGTCAAGACCATAAGATCGAAGTTTTGAAACTTCGAAATATAAATAAAATAAAAGCAATTTTTTTTTTACATTTTTGCAGGGGGGGGGGGGCAAGCCCTCACACCTTCTGCTAATTAAATATGCTAACTCTGAGATTGCACTACAGTGAGGAAAACTGTAAACATACTGTTTCACGCTGCATGGCATCTCCATTTAAAAGGTTCAAAGTTTCAAAACTTCAATCTTATGATCTCGACCATAAGAAATTCAAAGTTTTGAAACACTGAAATTTAGAAGTAGAACCATATATATAATTTTAGATGCAACAGTACTACTTATTTATTTATTTATTTATTTATTTATTGCAGTTGGTTTACCAGGATAGTCCATTGGGCCATAATGAACCCGTTTTCAATGGAGTCCTGGGGAGAAAAGCTCCAAAACAAGCAGATATACATTCAACAGTTTACAATTAACAATCTAGTTACAGAGAGTTATTGGTACTGTTTAGGCAGAAAAGAGCAAAACTTATCACATGTACAATAGCAGTTATAACAGTTAATCTAATTTAGAAAATGACCTCCAAGTAAAAGAGACCAGTTAATAGAGATTAGAGAGCATACATAGTAGGTACATAAAGTAGAATACGGTATGGAAGGAGATTTAGTAGAGTTAGTTATGTGGGGTGGGAGCAAGAGCATACCCACTGTGTTGCTAGATGTAAGAAGAGAGACTTTTTGAAGGTGATGTGGTTAGAGGTGGTGCGAATAAGTGGTGGAAGGGTGTTCCATAGGCGAGGCTAAAGGAAAGAAGGTTTTTTCCTGGTGGATAAGTAGGTTTATGTACTTCAAGTAGATTTTGATTGTTTGACCTTAGAATTCTACTAGGGAGGTGCATTTTAAAGGCAGAGGAAAGGGAGGGACAGAGTGAGGGGTTTAGAATAAGTTTATGGGCTAGAGTTAGTTGGGTGTAAGTTAGTTGATTGGGGAGTTCTAGCCATTTTAGCTTATGGAGGGAGACACAGTGGTGAGTGGAGGACTTATGGCTAGTGGCGAATTTTGAAATTTTGTTATAGCAGGAAGTAAGCTAACTTTAACTTTGAGCTAACTGCTTTGATTGGTGGAGTTTCTAATTAGTTTCTATTCATTTTAGTACAAAATTGGATTTTGTGCTATAGACACTAAATTCTGATGAAGTCCCTTTCAGTACAGCTTGGGCGAAAGTGCATAGTGCGTTTTAAAGTGTACTTGAGTTTCTCATTCATTAAAGGCTGTGGCTGAATTTTACCTGCCTGTGTAGATTCTCTGCAAACATTTTTTTCACATCTTTGGATACTTGGCTGCTTCCTGGTGGGGGACTGTGCCATTGTTTCTCGGTTTGTGTGTATGTTGTTTTTTTTAATTCTAAGATTTACGCATGCCTTATACACCAGTGTGCAAAGTACTACAATAATCACAGAAGGATTAACTTACCTGGCAGCATTACTGCCTTCCTGAAACATACAAGGAACACACTTCCCTAAACATGCAAAACAGACACCTATTTCCTGCTTCTTTCCTTGTACCTTATTAACTCCACAGCAGCATACTGCAGCATCCTTGAGCTACATGGTTTTGCAAAACTTCTTATCAAATGTGCCTATATGATGGCAGTCGTTGCTTTTCAAACAAGTAAAACACTCACTGTAAGCAGGCCTTTAAGAACATGCTTTAACAGTATCCATATTTACCTCAGGCACTGCTGGTACGCAAGTAAGTTATGTACTTGGATGCCAGAATAAGTAAACCCAGGCCAAATGACCTAACCTAGAACTGATTTAAATGTTACCATGCCACATGCTTAGTCAAGCTAGGGTAGAGTGCAATATTAGGAATATTAAAAAAATACAGAAAAAACAAGATAATTCTTCTTCTGCCATTAACTAACTTGATGAGGAAAGAACCTACACTTTACATATAACTCAAACGAAACATACAGTATCTATCAGTATAAGCTAACAGTGCACGGTCTTCAAAGATCATCACTATCTGAAATAAAGCTTCTGAAATCCAACTACTGCAGTGACCCATTTCTTTTACTATGTAAATGCACCTCAACAAAACTCAGAACAATTTATCCTACCTTGACTACAACAAATGCATTACAAGCATGAACATACAGCCAGATACAAAAAAGAAGAGTGGAAGCCAGCATAATGTCATTGCACTCGGTGTTGAAGTGTGCAAGTGAACTGTGACACAACCCAGGTAAAACTATAGCCAGGCATATGCAAACATCACCTACTTGTTAAAAGATTATGCAGAACAAAAAGTCACAATAAAAGGATACAACGTGTCCCTCCCTTTGTACATCATTCTTACTGGCCTGACCCCAAGTGCCTCGCATCCATGTGGGGTGTACCAGCTAGTCTCCACCCTTTGGACTTGGACTTACTCCAGGACTGATAGGGCCAGTTGTGGATTCTATGGGCATCCCAGGGCCCCTGCCATCGTTTGATTCCATCGGAAGTGGTTGGGGTCTTTTATACACCCTACCCACTTCCTTTTCCCTTTCCCTAACCCCCCCCCTCGCTCACTGTCCCCATCTGAGGACAATTACCCTCTATGGACTCCACCCTTAGACAGCGTCTTCAAAAATCTTGCTCACACCCAGGAAAGTTACGCCATCCCTCCCTGCTGCTCAATTAGCTGCCTGAGCTGCTAACTGAACCCCAGGTTGGCTGTGCAGTAGTCACAGCTTTCTCTCTCTATGCCACTGGAGTGACTATGAAAGGATACATCTTAACCACACAACGGTAAAAGACTTATATTTCTGAGAAGCAAACTGGTTTGTGGCAGCTACCCTATGTTTTGAGGCCACAGAGGGAGCTCCTCAACAACATCAGAACAAATACTTTGTGCAAAGGACATGCAGTGTGGCATATGTGGCCTTAACTTGACTGACCAAGAAGTCCGCAATTTGTACAACATGACAAGGATACTATGACTGCAACTTACATATATGTACCCAAAATGGCACAGCACAATGATCAGAAGCATCCCAGTGGAGATTAAACAGTTCTTTGCTCTGTGTGCTAGCAAGCACCTTTTGGAGGCACATAGGTGGTGCAATGGGAATATCAACGGACTCAGAATCCACAATCCTAACCACTTCCTGATGTCATGCTGGAACATGGTGAAAAGTGTATAAAATTCCTGGAAACCCACAGGCACTGCTTCCTTAGCATGGAGGTCTCTCACAGAGTAACCAGTTTTACTGTAAGTGCTCAGGGCCACAAATATGCATATCAACTGCTCTCAATGGACAGCAGTAAATCCACCACAAGGAGCACACAGTATCATCCACCAGTTTGTGATTACTGCTGGGAGCACAATCACAAAACAATTGTCCTCCAATCTGTCAGTGCAGATGGCACATATGTATGACAGATTCCTCCCCCAGCTCCCATTCTCTGCTTGCATACACTGTGATTCAGCACATTTTAAAGAGTCTGCTTCTCCCAGATTACTCACTGACAAGGAACACGTTTACCTGGTAGGCTCACCTGGTTAACACACGAATACTGATGAAGGCCCTGTGCTGGAACCAGTTTATCTGTGAGACAATGGACTAAAATAAAAATAAATTGCACTGTATTTGAGTGCGGCATGTGCTTCTTACTGCTGAATTGTGTTCTTTCCTAAGCTTTTTCTCCCCATAGAACAAGGTAATTTAGGATTACCAGATTTGAAGGCATAGTTAAAAATATGCAGTTAAAGCTCATATACATAACACAAGCAGAAGGTTACTTACCAATTGAAGTGGAAAGGAATGACGATGAAATGCAGGGGGGGTATTAAAGAAATAAGGCGAGAGAGTAGGGTTGTAGATGCAAACCCTTAAGGAGAATATCATACAGAAAGGATTTTACCAATAGAGATGATTGCAAGTAGCGTCACAGAAAATAGGCAATGGGGGGGGGGGGGCTGGAATTTACTGGACAAAATTAGTAAAGGGATCAAGGTACTGGGAGCAAATAGTTAAGGAGGGAAAGGTAACAGAGAGGGATGAAGCCAAGCAGAAGTTTAGACTGCAGGTTAAAGACCACCTTTCTTACCAGGGCTTGATAAAGTATAAGCAAAGAGAAAGAAAAAGGGGGGTGCTAAGTAGAAAACCTGCTCTAGTTGAGTTTTTACTTGAGTCTAGAACAGAAGTGCTGTCAAAAAAGATTCCTACCCTCCCTTAAACTTACTCCTCCCCCAAAACATTATTCTGCAAATATTCTCACAATTTCCATTATTTTTCAATGTAGTTTGCTCCTATGCTTTTCTAAAGATCCCACTTCCAGTTCTTACATCTCTGTTACAATTTTCACTACTTCAAATATAATTGGTTTAGACTTTGATTTCTATTTCTAGTAACTGCTTTTTGGCAACCACCAGAATTAAACTTAAGAAGGCCTTACTATGTCTATGTAATTAAAATCCTGTAACGCATCTCAAAAAATAATTTCCTTAGTTACGCCCATTTGCTCACCCAATATTTCTGACAGAGTACTCTGCAGGGAATTTTTAAAGTCTGCCAACTCATTACACTCCCAAAACATATGTTCCCAGTTATCCTTTTCCTCTCCATCACACCTCCAACACTTGCCATCTACTTGAAGAAAAATTCTTTGGAGTCTGCTTGGGGTATAAAAATACCCATGCAAACACTTTCAAGCAAAATCCTAAATCTTCTAGACTTTAATGGATATTTGTGAGTCACACATATGTCTTCCCATTGTTTTCTTGGGAACTGGTTATCCAAGCTCTCTTCCCAATCTTTTAGGACCTCCTCTGATTGACTCCTAAAGTTATTGTGCATTATTTTATATGCCCTACTAATTATCCACTTTTTAACATCAGTTTCTGTTCTAGATTCAACTCTACCAGAGCAGTTCTTTCACTTAGGATTCCCCTATTCCTTTCTCTTTGCCTATACTCTAATATCAGTCCCTAATAATGAAGGTGGTCTCCAGCCTGCAGTCCAAATGTCTTCATGGCCTCTTCCCATTATATTATCTTTCCCTCTCTAGTTATTTGCTCCTGGTACCTTGGTTTCTTTGCCAGTTTTCTCCAGTAAATTCCAACCTCTTCTTCCCTATTCTCTGTACCAGTAATTGCAGTCATTCCCAGTCTGCAGAATCTCATTTTTCCATTTTCACTTTGGCATAGTTCTTACTATACTTTCTGCTACTTTATGAATATAATATTCTCTATGGCTGTTGTTATTCTCTTTATGGATCTGCATCCAAAATCCCACTCTCAATCTTTCTTGAATTTCTCATCATCCCTTTCCACATTTAATCATAGTTTTCTGTTTGCGTTATGTATATGAGCCTTAACTGTGTAGTTCTAAAAACATCCCTTCAAATCAGGTAATTCTAAACCATCTTTATTCTACTGGAATGATGAACTTATCTCACTTGACCCTTGCCTTCTTCCCTCTCTGATAAAATCCTTCAACTCTTTATTAATTACTGTCCACAACTTCTCCTCTGGTTGACAAAAATATGCCTGACAGGTGTATAAAACTAAAGGAATTAAACATATTTCCACTGCTTCTATTTTGCTAGCCATATCCATAAACAAGAGCTTTCAGTTTCTCAGTTTTTCTATTATCTTTTGTTTAGTCTCTTCCCACATATCCCTAGCTTTTTAGTCTATACTCCTAAATACTTAATTTGATCATGTCCCCATAAATATGGGTATTGCTGAACCAATTGTGTGGATATACAGTTAACAGCTATTGCTTTTGTTTTGTCTTCATTAATTGTATATCCTGAAAAAAATAAATAAATAAACTGAAACTGCCTCGGAATGTTCCACAACACTGAGATGTACTTTTCTGGTTTTATCAGGTACAAAATAATATCACCTGCAAATAAAGCCAACTTTTCTTGATTAAAGAAATATCCAGGGAATTGTTATGGCTAAGCTTGTATAGGTCCCTAGGGCCAATAGCCTAGTACCAGCCTATGAACCAATGAACCATACCAGTTCTATCCTAGAATTTCTGAATCCTTTATTTTCTTTGCCAACAGCTCTAAATATAATGCAAATAACAAAAGTGAAAGAGGACACCCGTGCCCGGTTAGACACAACTTGCCAGAGAGGAACCTCACACATTAATTATTTGCCTCCTATCCCTCATATATTATCCTAATTAACTATATTACTGTATCAGGGAATGCCAATGCTTCCATTGCCCTATTTATAAAATCCCAACTTAATCTGTCACGTGCTTTCTCGATATCAAGACCCACCAACAGTAGTATTCTCTTAAATTCTGTTTCCCTCTGGATCATCATTGCTCTGTTATTGTCGTCAGATGTTTGCTTCCCCTTCACAAAACCACAATGATCAATATCAACTTTGGCAATGCCTTTGCCATTCTTTTAACTATTATAGACATAAACACTTCATAATCATGTTTAAAAACTGAAATGGATCTACATGTAGCTGGGTCTGATGTGTCTTTACGGTGTTTAGGTATTGTAACCACCACAGCTTTCTTCCATGGATACTGGTGTTTCCCCTCCTTTTAAAGTACTGTTAAACAAAATCTTCCACCATCTTTATCACTTTCTTCCCTTCTAGCTTCCAAACCTCCACAGGAAAAGCATCTACTGCTGGACACTTTCATGCAGATTGATTGTACGTCACCGTTTTTATCTAGTCTCCTCTTATTTTAACTGTTAATTATTGAGCCTCATCTACCTCTAGCCACGGCATACTTAAGTCTTCCATAAATATTTCCATTTGAGCTTCTTCTTGATTTCCACATTCCTCTGCTTTATAAAAATTTATCATAAAATTTCCAAATGTTCTCTAATACCTCTACAGATCTCTGGTTATTTTTCTTGTTACAGGCTCCCTAACTCACTGTGTTAAGAGTTTTTGTGCTGTGGAGCTGTCATCAAAATACAGTTGCTTTACAGCGAACTTTCTAAATCCATGTATGTTTTACAGATACTCCCTAACTTTTTTTTTGCACTCTGGTTGCACCTTTTCTTTTTCTGTGAAATTCCCCTTATTCTGCAGTACTTTAACCTTTGTCAGCCTCTCTAAACTATTCTTGTTACTTCTCAACCATATCTTTCTCGTTTTATTTCCACTCTATTTGTATACTCCACTTTCATATTATCCCACTCACTAGCTACAGCTTCTGAAGAAATTTCTATCTTCCCTATTAATCTTTGAATAATTTCCACTACCCAGAGTCTTGTGCCATTATTAAATGCACAGAATAGCAGAACTTGGCACCACTGGTGTGCATCATAACACACACAGAAAAAGAGCTTTGGCTTTCTTTAAAATAATGTGCCCAGGATCTGTAGTTCTACATTTGCCAGTTGCAGAGAACCTCCCAAGAGAACCTTCTACAACTCTAATATTCCAGGATCCTTTCCAGCAGTTTTAAAGTTCTGCCTTAATAGCTCCCCACAGCCCAGTCAATTAGTAGTAACAATTTTTAAACTTTTTATTTTATTCTATTTATTATTATTATCATTATTAAACTTGCAGAAAACAGACTTATGTCTCAAACTCAACAGACACACATTACACCTGTTCTGGATCACTTCGGCTGAGTCTGAAAGGATGTTACATTTGATTTTTCTATGGCTCATTCACAACATAAAGATCAGACTAGGAATCTGCACTTTATTGGGCAAACTGATTAGGTGCTAAATAAACTGCAGGAAAGTAACCAACAGTTCAAAGTACTGCTTTGAAGTTAAGACATCTACAAAGCTGAGTTTATACCAGAGAATCAGCAAGACAGATTACAGGCCATTTAACAAATTACAAATGTGCATGTAAGGGGAAGGCTGTGTATATACAACTGAGTCACATTAAAAAAAAAGTTTGGAAATAGCACTGTTGTATTTTATTTCATTTACACTAAGGCGAGCCAGGCACTAATACCTCTTTTGTGTCATGATCTAGTTACAAAATGAAACCAGATGAAAACAAGGGATCAAAACCACTGCGCTAAATAAAGGTCTGGATCCATATGAAATGAACTGGATCTTATAAAACTTGAATAAAGCTGCTGTTGGAGTCCCAACTCATGGCAACACCTGACTTGGATCAATTGCTAAACTAGACAAACCTTTAACAAACTACTCTGTTTCATAAACAATTCATAAATCCCTGTAGCACTTGCAATCCAGTCACAGCACAGGACCATTCAGCATGAGACACAAAATGGTGTCTGAAGAAAAGGTACTAGTTAAATTGTATCACAACACTGTGCTAACATCCCATGTTTAAAACTCGAAGCCTGGAACAGCATGGCAGGGTTTATGTAAGGGGCATTCTACAGACACCACTAAGACACCACTTATGAGAGTACAACAGCTACAGACGGGCAGGTATTACTGCTTAACCATGAAGTGGTGGGATAAGTAGCTTAAAAACAGGAACATCTAACATGACCGTGGAAGGACGAAAATGAAGAAAACTGTTCTGATAAAAGAAAAACTCAAGAACTCACTGCCAGCTGGTAACAACATGAAGGCATAAATTACAGGGAGTTCAATCCACTCTCTTCCACATCAGTGCCACCAAATGGCTTATTATTGTAAGGGGGTAGATACTGGGATTTAAAACAAGGCAGATTATTTAGCAAACATCTGCCTGGTAAATTACTACCCATTCTTGTTTTGAGGGGGAAAAGTAGCACAGCTGTAGGACATGTTTAGAATGCAAAGCTTCATGTTTTATTTATTTTATTTTACTTTTTCAGATGTATTTTGAAGAAGTCAATACATGCCATTTAGAACCACCTTTAAATATTCCTACAATAATTTATTTTTACTAATGGCAAACTGTCTACAGTACGAGATCTATTTCATTTGCACTAACCATGACTCTGTCACAGCAGATGGTGAAAAGAAAGCCGGCTTACTTTGGATTCTGACAAGAAAAAATATCACGTTAACAATTTCTATTTTAGTACAAGTGCTGACTCAAGTTATATTTCCAGGTTGCTGGATAAACCTCTGGAGGTCCAGACTATGCAATTTTGGCTTTGGACAAGGAGCATTACACACACAGTTAAGTACTTCTCAAGCTGCCAGACAGTGTGCAAATCAAAACAAAAGATGTGCCTGAGACCACATAATTTGGAAACAGAAGCAGCAACATGTGTCAGTTACAAGTTACAACCATATTTGTAACTGTTGCAGTTTTTTTACAGTATACAACTGTCGGTATATTGTAATACATGCTGAAATTCTTTCATGTATGTAAGCAAAAGCTTATATTTAACGTTTAAATGTTATGGTTACTTTATAAATACCAAAGTACCAACATGTTTTCTGTATACATTTCTGTTATACTCTTATGTCAAAAATTCAATCTGCCTTATAATACAATTACTATATTTGATTTAAAGCATTGTACATGTGAAGGAAACACTAGCTCCCTTTTGCTACTGTACTTCAAATTTGCCCTGATTCTGTACAATAATTAGAAACATTTTTTCAGAAGCTGAAATATGGATGATTCAGTTTCATACAACAGTGTTAGAACTGTTACCTATGAGGGTAAAATGTGTGCTTTCATAAAAAGCTTGGTCCTTGCTGTTAGAAGCTATGCACATACTATCTTCTTTCTCTGCGTCAGGAGGCCTGCTAATCCTTATGTTAAAATGCTGCAGCTTTTAATTGTGGCCACCTACAGCAGTACAGCTAAAAGTGCTGGTAAAACGGTAAAGGAAATAATCAGCTGTGGGTCACCTATTTTCTGCCCAATCTTACACCAGTCTGACACTAGTGTAAAATAATAGCTCAGTTTCCATGATTTCCAGAAGGGATCCTAGTATATGTAAGGATGGTCTTTGCTAGTGATGCAAGCCAAGTGCAAGATACACAACAGACTTAAAATCTATGTACTTACTGTAACAACAGATCCAATTGATCCTTTGGCCATGTACTGTAATATTCTGGATTGTTTGCTGCAGGCGCATGCTCTCCAGCAACCTTTTCAACAACTGCAAGTCAGTCTCCTCCCCTTCCCTCCACCCGTGGTACTTTGCTTCCCACTCCAGATCATGTGCGGCTGCTACAGATTATACGATAATACGTATCTCCTGATAGGACTAGCATGACCCAGTCTCTGACTGGTTCCCAGGGAATTACTGGGAGCTGAGAAAATGAATGTCTGGATGAAGCTTTCCAGACGGCTGCAACAAGAGTTTCCGATGAGGCTGTAGGAGGAGGCGTCCCCTCACCCACTGAGACCAAAGCAGTGGGAAATCAAACTTTTAAAGATCAAAATGGAGCCAAGACAATGCACAAAGACATCAGTAAGGTTTCCCTCAATGACAGAAGAGTCTGTTCATTGTGGACATAATTAGAAATCACTTGTGAGACACAGTGGTAGGCATCTACACATCTTGTCCCCTAGTGAACTGATATGTCATGGGAAATGTGTTGCTATTAGAAAGTGCTGTAAATTCATAGCCAGTTCCCATGAGGGTAAGATCTGGTTCTTTCTTGCTTATTGATACACCAAACTACTGTAATGTGGATGGCTATCATAGCTTGGGAAAGTCAGTGCTGCAAGGATGTCCCATATCTCCAATATGTTGATGCACAAATGGGCCTCTTGTTGGTTCCATGTACCCTTAATTGTTATGCCCCAGACAATGCCATGTTCATCCCAGTGCAGACACATCCATGGTGACCACAGTTGAATGAACTAGAGTGAGAAAGGGACACCCTACTATTAAATGCATAGATTGAACCCACTACTGGAGATATTTTTGACAAGACCCAAATAGTAAGACTGCGTGGTGCAATGTATCCTGTCTTTATGCCAACAGACCTTTCAGGGTCCACTAAGGGATCTTATAGAAAATCATGCTAAAGGTAACAGCTATATTCAGGCTACCATCAGTCCCATTATCTTTAAGATCAATGGTTCTGAATGCTTCCTGAATTACTTGTAATTTTTGTATAGGTAGACTTGCTGCCATGTCTTTAGTGTCAATGTGGCATCCAATGAAAGTCAGTTGCAGAACTAATTGTAACTTTGATTTCTGCAGGTTTACTGACATCTCCAAGGACAGGCACAGTCAGAGTAATTACTCCCTTGCTTTGATCAGAGAATGCTTTAAGGTCATATCCGTGAGTCAGTCACTGATGCCTAGCAGCTGGAGGTGAGCTACAACTGCTGTCATGCACTTTGTAGACACACTGAAAGCTGTGGTGAGTCTGAAAAGCTATGGTTTGACTTGGTAGTGAGTGGCTTCCACTTGGAAGTGGAGAAACCTATGAAATAGTTTGATCATCTGTACATGGAAGTGGGTATCTTTGACATTCAAAGAGCACATCTAGTCTCCCTCCTCTACAGAGGGAAGGAGTGACTGCACCATGACCATCCTAAAAGTTTTTCTTGACAAACTGATTCAGCCAACTAGAGTTGTACGAGCCCAAGATCCTTTGGCTTCCTGTGTACTAGAATAACCTTAAGCAAAACCTGCATCCTCTTTCTGGTGGGATCACCTGGATTGCACTTTTTTTGCAGAAGAGTCTTCACCTCTTGTAATGTTACCTTTCTTTGATGGGCTGAGATGGAATGTCTGTGGGGGGACAAGGACAGCAGGCATGGAGTCTGGGAAAAAGGGTATTGAGTAACCTTTGGTTATTAACTTGAACCAACTGTCTTGAATTAAGTTCAACCACTTTTATGGATACAAAAAATATGACAACCCCCCAACTGCCCCCAGAGGTGGACAGTCAGGCAGCCCTTCAGGAATTCAGCTGCTAATTTCTCAAGGAAGGGTCACAGAATCTTTGGTTCTGATGACCTGTGTTTCTACCATGATGACTACTGCCCAGCAAACTGTGACCTCAGGGGACTCTGCTTCCTTATTGCTCAAACTAGAGCTGTTAGGATTTGCAAAACTAATTTTTCACATCCTTCTGATTCACAGTGAAGAAACTTTGAGAGGCTGTGGACCTAACTCCAACAGCTGTGAGTGTGTCATTCTGCTCCTTTTCTTCCATCTGTGCTTTAACGTTTGGTTTAAATAAGGTGGACTCATCAAATAGGGGTGTTGGCCAAAGCAGCCTAGATCATCATCTTCTTTTGGCTGTTCCCGTTAGGGGTCGCCACAGCAGATCACCAGTTTCCATTTCTTCCTGTCCTCTGCATCTTGCTCTGTCACACCAACCACCTGCATGTCCTCTCTCACCATATCCATAAACCTTATCTTAGGCCCTCCTCTTTTCCTGTTACCTGGTAGTTTCATCCTTAGCATCTTTTTCCCAATAAACTCAGCATCCCTCCTCAGCACATGTCCAAACCAACGTAATAATGCCTCTCTGGCTTTGTCTCCAAACCTTCCAACCTGGGCTGACCCTCTAATATACTGATTCCTAATCCTGTCCACCCTCGTCACACCTAGTGCAAATCTTAACATCTTTAATTTTGCCACATCCAGCTCAAACTACTGCCTTTTTGTCAATGCCACTGTCTCCAACCCATATAACATAGCTGGTTTCACTACCCTCTTGTAGACCTTCCCTTTCACTCTTACAGGTACTCGTCTGTAACAAATCACTCCTGACGCTCTTCTCCACCCACTCCATCCTGCCTGTACTCTCTTCTTCACCTCTCTTCCACACTCACCGTTACTCTGAACTACTGACCCCAAGTATTTAAACTCATCCACCTTCGCCACCTCTACTCCTTGCATCCTCACCATTCCTCTATCCTCCCTCTCATTCACACACATATATTCTGTCTTAGTCCTGCTGACCTTCATTCCTCTTCTCTCTAGAGCATATCTCCATCTCTCCAGGGTCTCCTCCACCTGTTCCCTACTCTCATTACAGATCACAATGTCATCTGCAAACATAATAGTCCATGGGGACTCCTGTCTGATCTCGTCTGTCAACCTGTCCATCACCATTGCAAATAAGAAAGGGCTCAGAGCTGATCCTTGATGTAACCCCACCTCCACCTTAAACGCATCCGTCACTCCCACTGCAGACCTCACCATTGTCGCACTACCCTCGTACATATCCTGTACCACTCTTACATACTTCTCTGACACTCCTAATGTCCTCATACAATACCACAACTCCTCTCTAGGCACCCTGTCATATGCTTTCTCTAAGTCTACAAAAACACAATGCAACTCCTTCTGACATTCTCTGTACTTCTCCATCAACACTCTCAGAGAAAACATTGCATCTGTAGTGCTCTTTCCCGGCATGAAACCATACTGCTGATCACTAATCATCACGTCCCTTCTTAACCTTGCTTCCACTACTCTTTCCTATAACTTCATGCTGTGACTGATCAATGTAATCCCTCTGTAGTTACTACAGCTCTGCACATCACCCTTATTCTTAAAAATCGGTACCAAAACACTTTTTCTCCATTCCTCGGGCATCCTCTCACTTTCCAAGATATCATTAAACAATCTGGTTAAAAACGCGACTGCCATTTCACCTAAACACCTCCATGCTTCCACAGGTATGTCATCTGGGCCAACAGCCTTTCCATTCTTCATTCTCTTCATAGCTATCCTTACTTCATCCTTGCTAATCCATTGTACTTCATGATTCACTATCCCTACATCATCCAACCTTCTCTCCCTCTCATTCTCTTCATTCATCAACCCCTCAAAGTACTCTTTCCATCTCCTCAACACACTCTCCTCGCTTGTGAGTATGTTTCCCTCATTATCCTTTATCACCTTTACCTGCTGCACATCTTTCCTAGCTTGGTCCCTCTGTCTAGCCAATTGGTACAGGACCTTTTCTCCCTCCTTAGTGTCCAACCTTTCATACAACTCTTCATATGCCTTATCCCTAGCCTTCGCCACCTCTCTCTTTGCCATGCAACTCATCTCCTTATACTCCTGTCTACTTTCTCATTTCTCTTACAATCCCACTTCTTTGCCAACATCTTTCTCTGAATACTCTCCTGTACTTACTCATTCCACCACCATGTCTCCTTGTCGTCCTTCCTCTGTCCAGATGTGATACCAAGCACCTTTCTAGCCATCTCCCTTACTAGATCTGCTGTAGTTACCCAGCTATAGATGTGAGCTGCAAATCCAGCTAGTCTGAGATAGGCCTGTTACCTCATTATGCTGCCCAGAACCAGCTGATGCTCCATCTGCTGCTTTTGAAAGCAATTAAATGGAGAATGTGTCTATGGTACTTATAGCTGACACCTGTGACTTCAGTTGCTTTTGTGCATCGCCAAGTGGCAACTTCCTGAAGGACTCCAGGTCTTGATGTCCAGCTATCCCATGGAATCTAATCATACGTATCAAATAATTTAAGGAGCATATTGTGAAAGTACTTGAGGCATAAAATCTCTTCCTTAAGTAATCCAAAATTCTGGGCTTCTGTTCTAGAGGATGGATAGCTTAAGCATCATCTGAGGGTATCTCTCTTTGTGACAGCTGAGACCACAATGTCATCTACAAGTGGTCCCTTGCTCCAGTGCAGCCTGTCTTTGGGAGTCCATAGAACTTGGATGGGCTCTGCAAAGTCAGGCTTCTTCCACATAAGCTGGCAAAATACATCTGCCATCTTGTTGGGGTGGAACCATCCAAGCTGATGGTGGAGCAGACCAAATGCCTCTTGGAGGATCAGGTGAGGTGATGTGAGGTCATTAGGTCAAGAACTCCTCTGTCTCATCATCTCAAAGATCTCCACAAATTTGGAGTCATTTGGAGGGGGCTGAGGAGAGGCCCTTCTTTCACTGAGATCCGTGCCCAGGGTAAGCGACTCTGAAGGACAGCCCAAGTGCTTCTTCTTGCACATAATTTTTCTGTGTGCTATCAAAGGGGAATCATCCAAACGGTCTGAAGAGGACTTCCCCCACCCTGAATCTTTTGATTACCAAGGGTTGTTACAATGCTGCATCCTGTTTGAAGAAGCAATGATATCTAAAGATGTCAAGCTGGGTGGGCTATACAGACAAAGTTGATGTGGAGTTTGCTGTTTCTGTGTACAAAAGAACTGAAGTTCTTTTTGGCACCAATTCCCCCTTCTCAACTGAATCTGTCAAGAATGTCACTGCTGAGACTAGTAATGCCTAGGTCCATATTGACAGAATCGTTGGCGCAAACATCTCAGTTATGACAGTCACAACAGTAGAACTTGAGGCCTTCAATGAACAGTGGGTTTAGGTACTGAGGCATCATATACTGATAAGGTCAGCACCAAAAATGGCCCTGAGGTGATCAGGGTCATTCTTGCCACCAAATGAATAGGGTTTGATAACACTGGTACCAAGGGGTCAACACTGTGGAGAAAGTCATGGTCAGTGCCAAGGGAAAAGCCATAGCTACCAGAGTTGTTCCCATGTTCCCAATAAGGAGACTGGGTCCAGAAGTAGGAATCTTGGAAGTAAATGGTATAGACTCATCTCTGATTGCTCTAGAAACAGAAGGGGGCAGGAATGACTCTCAACTCCAGCTGATCCTTCAAAAAGGCCATCATCATCATCTTCTCCCAATACAATGGAATAGCTAGTATGGACACCAACGTGGAGGATCTGATGGACAAAGTTGAAGCCAGATGAGAATGCAGAATTTTGGAAAACTTGTGCTATAAGAAGATGCTGTCAAGTCTTCTCACAACACAGTCTGGAGAAGCCAAAGCTCAAGTCTTTCAAAACCTGTAGGCGGGGTTGCTGAATGCACAGATGAAACAAGAGAAGGCTCAAGGTGTGCAGAATGAAGAGCCTCTAATCTGGGGGTCTTGGCTAAGGAAGTGACTACCAGAGAAAGCTCCTTGCCTTGCTGTTGCTTCAGCTTTTATTTCAAGGATGAGAATTGTCCTTTGGGAGGGGTCGCCTTTCAGTGAACCTGTCAAAATTAAATGTCTTCTCCCAATAAGGGTCCTTTGGATGAAGGTTTTGCAAATATTACAGTCATCTCTTGAATGTTCCAACCCCAAGCAAGTCACACAAGCAACATGTGGATCCTAGGGTAGCATTTTATGATTATACTTCTTAACACTTTGAAAGAAAACAGAAGCTCTCTCTACAAGTCTTGAAACAATCTAGCAACAAGGACATCACTGACAGCAATTGCCAACAAGAATTACAGAAACAGCAAATCTAATACATCTGAAAACACAACAGTTCATAGGTAGGTACTAGGCTATCAGCCCTAGGGCCTATACAAGCCTAGCCAAAAAGGTACCCTGGCTTTCACCACCCAAAAAAAATATTTTCCTGTGCCCCTGTCGAGCAGAGCCACAGAGGTGATCTCCGGGGTGAATTTCCTATTTCCCATCAAATCATCAAGATTTTTCTTGAAGAGTGCTAATGAGGAGCTTTGCTTGATATAGATAGGTAGTTTGTTCCAGAGTATGGGAAGTCTCTGGGACAGGAATCTATCCCTCCAGCATGTTCTATTTATTGTGGTGACAAGGTTTAGGTCCCTAGAGCGTGTAGCTCGGAAGGATTGGGATTTCTTTAACTGGAGCATGTCCAACAGCTCTGGGTTTGACATAGTTTTGTATGTTAGGCAGAGATCGCCTCTGAGTAGGCGATATGCGACGGAGTAAAGCTGGAGTTTTTTGAGACGGTCTGTGTAGAACATTTGTTTGAGGCCGTTAATCCTAGGGTCATACCTGCCTGGGCTAAAAGATCGGAGAGCTCCTCCATGGGGCATCTGTTTGAGGCCGTTAATCCTAGGGTCATACCTGCCTGGGCTAAAAGATCGGAGAACTCTTCCATGTCTCTTTTCATGTAGTCCAGGGAGGTACGTCTCAGGTCATTCACACCAACATGGACAATGAAAGAGTCATATTTGTACTTGTTGTGGAGTGACCTGAGTGAATGTGTTATGTGGCAGCTGACAGTAACTGTCTCCTTGTTTAGCCTGGTGAGTGGAACATCAGTGTGCCTGACTATAGAATCACCTATGACTAGAGTGTTAGTGCAGAAAAAAACAACTGGAAGGAAACACACTAAAGGCTGACAATAAGGTCTAGTAATAATAAGTAAGAGCTCTGAAAAATCTTAGTAACCATAAACTTGTTTAATACAAATAACCCTAAATATTGTAGATATCCACCATATTTGTTTTTTGAAGGCAGCAGTGCCTCTGCGTGGGAAAGGGATGAAAGGAAGCCTGATTAGAAAAGCAGGACAAGGCCCGAGAAGGTGGGGAGGTAAAAAATGACATGCGAATACTGACATAAAGAAGAAACTGTATAAAAAGAGATATTATTAACAACATTATGCTGCAGTTCGACTAAAAGTAGTCTCTTACTTATCAGAAAAAAGATTTCTGAATGAAAAATTTTAAAGGTTGCTTCAACTGTAGACCTAGCTGTTGCCTGAAACAGCAGCACTGAGATCTGGATATGGGAAAGCTAGGTATCACAAGAGAAGGGGAGGTGCTTGAGATTCCAGTAGATGAAAATGCTGCCAGAGAGAGAGGGTACCTGCACTGACTGCAGACAAGTATAGTACTGGATATGGACTGGCTCAACTTGGATCCAGTCTTAGGTAAAGAGAATAACATGGAGCTATTGTGCTTTGCAGAAGTGGTCTGTTTCACATTTCCTTAATCCTGATAGGATATTCGGCCTTTCCATGCAAACGTACTAGTATGTCACCATTTTACACTTGCAAGAAATCACACACATATAAGCATGGACTACCCCACTTAGTCTGCAATTTTCTTAACTTCATTTAATCTGGTTATTTTTCTAGAAATTCTAGTTCACACTCTTCCTCTGATGTACGTTCCATCTCTCACCCCAATCCTTCTCTATCTATGCCCTTCATCCACATCACAAGCATCAGATATAACCTTCTGTTGTCATTACCTCTACTATAGGTCACCCCCTCACCTCAACTTGCATTCCAGCTAATTTAAATGCTTATTTCATCCTGGCCTCTGAACTGCAGCATCAAACATTTATCCCATCCTTTTCATTATGAAATATTCCAGTGGTAACCATTTCTTTTGTGCTTTATTTTTATTTACTCTTGCTTGAAGCAGGTCTCAGCCTTATCTTCACATTTGCATATTCTCATTTACAAGTTGTTTTGTACACTAACTCAGAAATAAAATTCCTTTTTTACTTGAAGCAGGTGTCAACTTTCACTTCTAACTCAGTCTGTTCTTATTTATGTTGGTGTTGTACACCAATTCGGAAATTACATTCCCTTCACATATAATTTTTTTCCCTAGTTGGTAAAAGTACAATATGAAACCAAAACACAATTGTTCCACACAACGGAGCTGAGTAAAAAAGATTGAGAATAACATGGCTAATACCTACTTCAATATGTCTTGCAATGAGAAATTAGCATTGCAAGAGTTAAAACATCTGAGTAGTATAGAAATAAGGCCAGCTGATAAGGGGGGAGGGATTGTGGTCTTAGATAAAATGCTTTATCTGAGTAACATGCGATCACTTCTTAGTAATTTGGACACATATGCCTATTTAACACCTTTAGGTTTAAAAAGGGTGACAGAAAGAGTGCAGTTCTATGTTTTTGACCTTCTGGAAACTGGTATGATATCTGAATCTCTCTTTGATTACTTTAATATTGAATTTCCAGTAGTGCCGCTTTTATATGGTTTGCCCAAAGTGCACAAACATCTCCAGAACCCACCTATGCATCCCATAGTTTCCAGTAGGGGTTGGGCCACAGAACTGCTGACTATCTTTGTTGAGAAGAATTTACATATATATTTGAAAGATTGTGGAACAGTACTCAAAGATACCAAAGATTTTCTAGGTGATCTGAATAGATACCTCGAACATATATCAGGTCTATATTTTTTGGTAACTCTTGACGTAGAGTCTCTGTTCACTGTTATCCCCAATGATTGGGGGATTGACAGCATTAGAGATTTGCTGAAAAGCAAAAATGTGGAAGAGAATAAGATCAGACTTCTGTGTGCCGTCCTTGAAATCATATTGGAAAGTAATGTCTTTTTATTTGGGGATGACTGTTACATACAGAAGGTTGGCGTGGTGATGGGCACAGCCTGTGGTGATGGGCACGCCAACCTTTCATTGGTTCAATGGGAGATGAATAATGTGCTTAGTAACAACGACTATTGTGAATCCATCCATTGGTATAAATGTTTTGTAGATGATATTTTTCTCGTGTGGCGAGATACTGAAGATAGATTAAATTAATTTTTGTGCTATCTTAATGGCATTACTAGATTTTTGAAATTCACATATAAGTATTCTGAGAGAGAAAAAGATTTCTTGGATGTGAAGATCAATATGTCATCTACTAAAACAGTTTCCACCAGTCTTTTTAGAAAAGATGTAAGGAAAAATAATTTTCTACATCATGGTAGCATGTACCCCCAGACACGTTAAAAACAATGCATTAAAGGGTCAGGTTTATCGCATTATGAGGATACATAATGATGACCCCACTTTAGCTATAGCCCTACAGACATTAAGACAAGAATTTATAAATAGAGGATATAGGGCACATGCAATTGATTCAAAGGAAGCATGGAAAGAGAGGGCAGGTAGATGCAAACCCTATTATTCCAACATGAATGCAGGTATATAAGGATTTAATACACATATAAGCATTCCCACCATTGATAAGTTAAGAATGACTAACTTTTGCTAGTAACATTCATATAGTTTGTGAGGTCATTAAACAAAACTGGGGGATACTATCTACAATACAGGAATTGGATGGGGTAATAGACAAAGTTCCGAGTTTTACTTTTAGGAATAATAAGACTTTGAAGAGCCATCTGTGTTATAAATCCCACAATGTCCTGGATATTATGCAATCTGATAGACTAGGTACTTACACCTGCAGGCGATGTATGGCTTGTACTTATATACATGTAGGAACACATATTATGCACCCACATTTAGGTTTCAGGATAGATTTCTCCTCCTATGCAGATTGTCATACAAAAATGTGGTTTATTTTTCTTACTGCACTGAATGCTATTATTATTACATTGGGAAAAACAACCGTCCCCTGAAAGATAGGATGCTAGAACATATACGTGACATCAGGAATAAGAAAGAAAGCAGTGCATTAGCCTTGCATGTAGCTGAAAAAGATTTGACACACAAATTTAAATTTATGGTACTGGAAGTAGTAAGAACTAGTAAGAGGGGAGGTAACATAAGAAATCGAACAGAAGCAGCAGAACACAAAGATGGATTTTGCGCTTAAAGGCTGACAAGACACCAGGTTTAAATACCAGGGTATCACTGAAACCATTTTTAAGAGCCAGACCATTAAAACATTAAGTAATATAAGCAGCTTTTTTGGTAATATTTTGTCTAAGATATATGAATTAAATGTAGATATATTTTTTTATAAAATATTAAGAATTCATGTATATTAATGTAATTATTTTAACTCTTTGCTGTGGTTATTTTTAGAGTTTTAAATGATGAATTCGATTATTAGTAATGTTTTTAACTTTGCTGCATCTTTAAGGTAATAAGCACATGGTATTTGTTTTATCACGTCTTTGAATTATTTATTTAAATAGATGTGTAAGAAGCTATGTTATATGGTCTGAAGAAGCGGATTGTTGTCCGTGAAAGCGCTTACCTCAGTTAATAAAAGGACAATCTTTTTTACTCAGCTCCGTTGTGTGGAACAATTGTGTTTTGGTTTCATATTAGACTTTTTGTTTGTGTTCCTTTATCTACGAAGAAGTTATTTTTCTGTCGTTTGGTAAAAGTACAGTATGGCAAGTGTGCTGAGATGAAAAAAAAATGCTTGAAAAAAAGACCAAACATGAACCAGGAAAACTCTTTTTTAAGGAGCTGCCAAGAGTATCTGGTTCTCTGATTGATAACACAGAAAAGGTAAATTCTGGCAAAACATTCCCAGATGGAACATGAAATGCCTGATAATGCTTCAAGAGAAGCCCCCTTTGGGAGAGTGCAAAAATCTAGGAAACCAGACCATTAACAAAGCTGCTGACATAATGCTAGGAATGCAAAAACAACCTGTTCACCTCCTTGCCTTGTAAATGGGTGTTCCCACAACCAGGAATGGAACCGAGAGTTACTTTATATGCCCATGTAAATCACCAGCCTTGTTCTCTCATGTTTAAATGATTATTTGCTTTTCTCCTCAGCAAGTATTCATCTGCTGCTATTCCTACTGCATGCACAGGCAACATATATATTTTTTACTGTGGGTGAAAAAACAACTCACGCATTTACTGAAACACTGCACATCAGGAATTAACCAAAAGAAGCAAAAGTGTTGTAGCTATATTTCAGTCTCTGCTGATCTGTTAGCAGGATAGGAGGGTGACATAATGGTTAAGGTGCTTACCTTAAAGCTACTAGATGCAGGGTTTGATTCTCACATGGGGTAACTGGCTAGGCTTCAAGTGGCCCAAAAGAGCAGTTAGCCTAGTAGTAATCTAGTCTAATCTAGTCTAGTCTAGTCTACAAAGTCAAACTCTGTCAAAGTTGATGAAGGTAAGTTTGGTGATCTGTTCAGAAAACAGAATACACATTTCTGATGTTACACACTCCCAAGGAGATGCATTCTAATTACTCAATGGATTCACCTTTGTTTCCAAGATGAATTTCCATCCTGTGTCAGTCATGGACCAAACAAGTAGTTATATCCTGTGTTGCAGGCAGGATCCCACCTCTCCCCACCATTCCTCTCAACTGTCTAGATTTTTGCAGAATGTCCACATTTTTGTTCTGTTCCTCATAAAATGCGTGTTTTTTCTGGCAAATCACAGAGGATTGAAATCACTAAATGACGGCGCACATTTGAGTTTCAGATTTTATATCCTTCAGAAAATGCATGCAGACAGAAACCGGTTACTCTAGCAACTTTCAAGCATGTAAGAGCAAAATTCAAAATCTGGTCCAGTTTTTGGGCCTTTGTTCCCCCCATTATTTTAGGTTTTGTCCAGATTTCTTGTGCTAAGAGGTGGAGCAGTATATGTACCCCACCGGTGAGTAAATGAGGGGAACAGTTCAAACAGCTGAGCTCTAACTTTGCTGAAGGTACAGAACAAACAAGTGCACTAATGAGAAACAAGGGAAACCGTTCCCAAACTAGAGAAACATGACGCACCTATTCAACCAGAAGCAAATGATACGCACAAGCCTGAAAGCACACATTAAGCACTACCCAAAGGCACCTAAGCTTCTTCTCTCCTCTGCACTGCAGTCCCAAACTTTATTTTTCCTGGAGGTCAGCTAATCCTCAGCAGGTTATGCATTCATTTTCACCTTCAACCTCACACTTGTCAGTTCAGCAGGGTCGTGGACCGCAAATTGAGGCACCTTTGCTTCATCTCTCCCTTCTACCCAGTCTTGATGCACTAATGAGGTTTCTGTAAGTAAATCAAACTTAACCTCTGATATACCTTGACGCAACCTTCTTAATAAAATACTCCTACTGAGTGGACCATAACAAAGGACTACATAATTTTCATTATCCATTGCTCAAAATACAACAAAATTACACTAGCATACAGATGGACACAACTGGCTTCTATCACTCATCTTCCTCATTCATTTGTTAATTCATTCTTCTTTTCTCACTTAAAGAAGAGCAACAATTAGAGCTAGCTTTGATCCAGCCATCAACAACCCACTTTCCCCCATTTCTGCACATGAGGTTGGGGTGTCACTTCAGTCAATCATCTAGAGGCAAGGTTTAGACTGCCAGGTGGCTGGACCTGCCATGGCAGTTCTTACGCACCACATACACAAAGCGCCCTCACACTTATGGCCAATTTATAGTGTCCAGTTCACCTACTGCATATCTTTGGAATATGGAAGAAAAATGGAGCACCTGGAGGAAACCACACTAACATAGGGATGACATGCAGACTCTGCACAGAAAGCACCTCAGCTGAGAATCATACCAGGGAACCGCTTGTTGTGAGGTGATGACACTATCCGCTGCAGTACTGTGCCGCTTTGAGGTATAAAAGTCCTGATACATACCAAAAGAGCTGGATTTGGTTAGTGGCATGGGCAATGGAAGAGCTACCAGTATAAGGGTGGGAGTGAGCAGCAATCAGACATGAACTTGCCCATCTTGAGTGGGATGGGATAGGTAGTTCTGGTCTACCCACTGCCACACAGCAAGTGGACGTTTGTTCTAGCACCCAAAAAAGACAGACAGGGATGTGGATTTGGCCTTATCAAGCCAGAGATGTTAGGCCTCAAAGTGTTTGTGAAAGCATGGACGCAGAAGGAGAGGGCACCGTAAGTCCTTGTGTTGATGCAGGTACTCATGTCAGCCAGCAGGGGTTGTGATTACAGCCTCATATCAAAAATGTCCCAATGAATGCCTGAATGACAGCTTCTATAGTCATCTCTCTCTGTAGAGCAAGAAGTGAGTAAAGCCAGAATCTGCACTCATTCTGTTGGGAGCAGATGCACCAATACACAATCACAAGGGCTGCTGGTTAACAGGAATTAGGGAACCAAAAAATGTACCAGTTAAAGCCAAAAAAAAAAAAAAAAAAAAAAATAATATATATATATATATATATATATATACACACACACACATACATATATATATATATATATATATATATATATATATATATATATATATATAGATATATACACATATATACATACACACACACACATACATACATATACATACACATATGGCTCCCTATCACATTGTCAAACGTTCAAATCTCCGAAGACGATATGGCCGAGACCATATCACCAAAGATGTGAATTGCCGATAACTGTGTATTGGGATCGCCATAGAGTGAAGAACCCTGGATTTGCCATTTTCCTCACTGTAGTGTGATCGAGGAGTTGGTATATTTTAGTTGTAGGGGGGGGGGGGGCTTCCCCCCTGAAAAACATACAGGTAAGTTGTTGTGTTTTTATCACTTTTTCGGCAATTCAAAAATTCGGCGATATGGCCTCGGCCACATCGTTTTCGTAGATTTGAACTGTTGGCGAACTTCAGGCTTATATTTCAACAACAACTTCTTCTTTCGGCTGCTCCTGTTAGGGGTCGCCACAGCAGATCAACTGTTTCCATTTCTTCCTGTTCTCTGCATCTTGCTCTGTCACACCAACCACCTGCATGTCCTCTCTCACCACCATCCATAAACCTTATCTTAGGCCTTCCTCTTTTCCTGTTACCTGGCAGCTTCATCCTTAGCATCTTTTTCCCAATATACTCTGCATCCCTCCTCAGCACATGTCCAAACCAACGTAATCTTGCCTCTCTGGCTTTGTCTTCCAAACCTTCCAACATGGGCTGACCCTCTAATATACTTATTCTTAATCCTGTCCATCCTCGTCACACCCAGTGCAAATCTTAACATCTTCAACTCTGCCACGTCAAGCTCTGACTCCTGCCTTTTTGTCAATGCCACTGTCTCCAATCCATATAACATAACTGGTCTCACTACCCTCTTATAGACGTTCCCTTTCACTCTTACTGGTACTTGTCTGTCACAAATCACTCCTGACACTCTTCTCCACCCACTCCATCCTGCCTGTACTATTTCCTTCACCTCTCTTCCACACTCACCATTACTCTGAACTGTTGATCCCAAGTACTTAAACTCATCCACCTTCGCCACCTCTACTCCCTGCATCCTCACCATTCCTCTATCCTCCCTCTCATTCACACACATATATTCTGTCTTAGTCCTGCTGACCTTCATTCCTCTTCTCTCTAGAGCATATCTCCACCTCTCCAGGACCTCCTCCACCTGTTCCCTACTCTCACTACAGATCACAATGTCATCTGCAAACATCATAGTCCACTGGGTCTCCTGTCTGATCTCGTCTGTCAACCTGTCCATCACCATTGCAAATAAGAAAGGGCTCAGAGCTGATCCTTGATGTAATAGCATCCGTCACTCCCACCACAGACCTCACCGCTGTCACACTACCCTCGTACATATCCTGTACCACTCTTACATACTTCTGACACTTCCGACTTCCTCATACAATACCACAGCTCCTCTCTAGGCACCCTGTCATATGCTTTCTCTAAATCCACAGAGACACAAATGCAACTCCTTCTGACCTTCTCTGTACTTCTCCATCAACACTCTCTGAGCAAACAATGCATCTGTAGTGCTCTTTCCTGGCATGAAACCATACTGCTGATCACTAATCACCCCCTCCCTTCTTAACCTAGCTTCCACTACTCCTTCCCATAACTTCATGGTGTGACTGATCAGTTTAATCCCTCTGTAGTTACTACAGCTCTGCACATCACCCTTATTCTTAAAAATCGGTACCAAATCACTTTTTCTCCATTCCTCAGGCATCATCTCACTTTCCAAGAATTCATTAAACAATCTAGTTAAAAACTCCACTGCCATTTCACCTAAACACCTCCATGCTTCCACAGGTATGTTATCTGGACCAACAGCCTTTCCATTCTTCATCCTCTTCATAGCTATTCTTATTTCCTCCTTGTAATCCACTGCACTTCATGATTCACTATCTGCACATCATCCAACCTTCTCTCCCTCTCATTCTCTTCATTCATCAGCCCCTCAAAGTACTCTTCCCATCTGCTCAACACACTCTCCTCACTTGTGAGTACGTTTCCCTCATTATCCTTTATCACCCTTACCTGCTGCACATCTTTACTAGCTTGGTCCCTCTGTCTAGCCAATCGGTACAGGTCCTTTTCTCCCTCCTTAGTGTCCAACCTTTTATACAACTTTTCATACACCTTATCCTTCGCCACCTCTCTCTTTGCCATGCACCTCATCTCCTTGTACTCTTGTCTACTTTCTTCATCACTTTAACAATCCCACTTCTTCTTCGCCAACCTCTTTCTCTGTATACTCCCCTGTACTTCTTCATTCCACCACCAAGTCTCCTTGTCCTCCTTCCTCTTTTCAGATGTCACACCAAGCACCTTTCTAGCCATCTCTCTTACTAGCTCTGCTGTAGTTACCCAGGTATTCGGTAACTCTTCACTGCCACCCAGTGCCTGTCTTAACTCTTCCCTGAACATCACCTCACAATTACTCTTTTTCAATTTCCACCATTTGATCCTTGCTGCTGCCCTCACACTCATCCTCCTTTTCTTGATCACCAACGTCATCCTACAAACCACCATCCTATGCTGCCTAACTACACTTTCCCCTGACACCACTTTACAGTCTCCAATCTCCTTCAGACTAGTCCTTCTACATATGATATAATCCACCTGTGTGCATCTTCCTCCACTCTTGTATGTCACCCTATGCTCCTCCCTCTTGTTAAAATACGTATTCATCACAGCCATGTCCATCCTTTTCGCAAAATCCACTACCATCTGACCTTCTGCATTCCTTTGCTTAACACCATACCTACCCATCACTTCCTCGTCCCCTCTGTTCCCTTCACCAACATATATTTCAACAACAAACCCATGAATTATTGCAATAATTGAAACATGTTTAAAACCACACCTGCATAATCCAGCATCCAGATGAGGACATTACACAACCTGCATGGAAAGCCTAGACTGACAAAAAGAGCAGGTGGTAACTCTATATTTGTGCAGTGATACTCTGGTATCTAAGCTCCATGATCAGCAACCCACTAAAGTTGTAGGTAGAGAAACACTAACTGTTAACAGTACAGCTAAATTCTCACAAACTTTTAAACAATGAATGCATTTTCAGCACACCTAACAAGACGCAGTTAATAGTATAAGCTAGACTGACAAGGTTTGACAAGTACACTCCCGGAGAGCTAGTCCTCTTAGGTGACTTCAAAAACTAATGCAACTCCAGCATGACAGTAAGGCCACAAATGAATGTCTCTCCATAGATAAACACAGCCCACTCAGGACTATATAATAATAAAATAAATAAGAACACAAAATATGTGGTGTCAAAGTGTTTTGTCACAGTTTTGTGACTTACTTGTTACACCACCTTACGTGGCATACAGAGTGCCAGTCTGCATTTCCAGAATATCAGTGAATGGCTTCACATAAAAAATTCTTGTAAAATTTGCTTTCCCCACGGAGGTTTAACAGTGACCTTTAACTTCAGTGGCATCACCTGCAGGGGACAAATGGGAGAGGCATCCATAGACTTTAATGGAAACAAAACGCACAAAGAGGTGTCCATTAAGGTCTACAGACTGCCAGCTTACATGATGTCACATAGGAAAATGGTAAATTTATTAAAAAGTCTACAAAGCTTTTTATTTAAAAAATGGCCCAAATAAATAAGGCTACACTTTTGCAAAATGCATCACAGTATTTAACTCAGCAGACGCCAAGATTCAGTAGTGAATTGTTGCAAAACACTAACTATATGATGAGCTATGTAAGGGTTCTTAATGCCAGGAGCACTGCAGACCTTCCTCTTGATAACAGTGAAGTTCAGCTTAACCTTGTATGCTGATCCTACCTACATAGTTTCTCAAATATCAGCTTGGCCTTAATAATGATCTGTCCTGGCACAATGTAATGAAAAACAGGATACCACAGACTGCAAAGACTGCCAAAGCATGGCAGAAAATGATTACACATTAAAAGAATTCAATACACCTATAAAATGAGCATGTGAAACATCTACCCTGCCCTCTAAAACATAAGCCACTTGTTCATAAAACAGGTTGTGAGAAACCGCTATAGAGCATCACAAAGAAGAAATAGAAGCAATCCTCCTACTTCTGGAAGTGCAGTAATAACTTGCAAGGAGAGCAGCACTTAATAAAAGTAAATTCTCTAGCACTGACCTGAAAGGAAGCAAAAGATGATGCAACACCCAAAATGTACACAGAATTTTTTTCATCAGTTACAGACCACACATGTAAACTGCCTGCAAAACTCTCCAACACAGTGTCTCTGGCAATTCCATGAAAAGAGGCGAATTTTTCACTCATTCACGTAAATGTCAGCATTGTCACCAAACTGCAGAGAAATGGACGATGGATCTAGACTCACTGACAATCTCTATTTAGCCTTTATTAGGAGGTTGGCACTATTTACTGCTCTATTAATTACTGTACTGACAGAATACTAGGGAAATGAGCTGAAACTGAATTCTGTGAACAATCCAAGATTTTGTTCCAGAGATTTAACAGCAGTTATGAGCAGAACATAGATTCTACCTGATGGAAGTTATCCTCAGCCTCCTACAAAATTTCTGGAGAAGGTGTTGCAACAGCAGTTTATAAATTTCTTGAGTGGGCACATTTTACTAAAATATACTCAGCATGGTTTTGTGGCAGGCTGCCATATTGACAAAGCATTTATAAAACTGAGTGACCATTCACTTTACGTTGGAAAAGATGTCTGGATATTGTGACTATAGTGACATGTCAAAGGCACCTGAACTTGGGGGGGGGGGGGGGGGCTTCTCAATATTCTCAGAGAGTCAGGCTGCTTTCCACAAAAATTATTATGCTATAACAACTATTTGCCAAAACAAGCATGCTTTAAAGATTAATACCCCATAGACACAGATGTTCCTCCGGGATCAATGTTAAGACAGTACAGTTTTGTACCTACCATAAATGTAGATGTTCGAGTGCTTATACAGCTGCAGTCATAACAGATGGGTTCTCCTGCCGTCAGGCGGGTCCTCGGTCGGCCGAATTCCAAAGTCTAGGTCCGGCGTCGGTTGTCGTCGCTTCTTCCCTGACGTCAGTGCGACAGGGGTATAAAGGAACCAGCCGACGCCATTTTCTTCAGTTTTTCTTGCCTCAGATGTCAGGTGCCCCCAGAAGGAAGGCAATACATAAATTTGTGTAATAATGCAGTGCAATATAATCAAAATACAGTAGTTGCAAGCAAATACATCATAAATGAATACCCCAATCAGGTTGTATGAGGATGTGTTAGCCTATAGGCCTGTCCCAAGAGGGGAAGGAGGGAGGGAAACCTGGACTGCAGCTGTATAAGCACTCGAACATCTACATTTATGGTAGGTACAAAACTGTACTATGTTCATCGTGCATACAGCTGCAGTAATAACAGATGGGTAGAATCCCAAAGCTAAGAAAGGGGTGGTAGGCACTAGGTGGAACTAGGAGGAGCCAAAATGCCCTGCAAGACTGCAGCGGCAAAGCCTGCTCTAGATTTGGAGTATAATGGTAGGCTGTAGTGCTTGGAGAAGGTATGCACAGAACTCCAAGTGGCTGCTTCCAAAATATCCTTGGTAGGAACTCCTTTGAGAAAGGCTGCAGAGGTGGCTGTGGCCCTGGTGGAATGAGTTCTAATGCCCGTAGGTACAGTTTTGCCATGAAAGGAATAGCAAAAGCGTATGCAGTGGGCTATCCACTTTGAGATTGTCTGTTTGGAAATTGGCTTTCCTTGAGCTCCTACCGCATAGGCCACAAAGAGCTGTTCTGATTTTCTGAAAGGCTTTGTTCTGTCCAAATAATAACGCAGTTGTCTGTGGAAGTCCAAGGAATGTAGTAATCTCTCCCCTTTGTTTTGAGGATTAGGATAAAAGGTAGGTAAATGTATGGCCTGATTTAAAGCTACCCTGGATACCACTTTAGGCATAAAGGATGGGTTGGTTCGTAAGGAAACTCTGTTCTGATGGAAGATGATAAAAGGCTGGACAGCCATGAGAGCCTGTAGTTCTGAAACTCTACGAGCTGAGGTGATAGCCAGAAGGAAAGCTGTTTTCCAGGACAAATATTGCAGATCTGATGAGGCAGCTGGCTCAAAGGGAGGCAAGGTCAGTTTTTCCAGAATGAAATTAAAATCCCAAGCAGGTATTGGTTGTTTCCTTGGAGGTCTTAAATTCTTAGCCCCTCTGAGGAACTGTCTTAAGAGACGGTGAGAGAATAAAGGTGGATTAGTGTTGTATTCTGCAGAAATGGCTGAGGCATGGATTTTGATTGAGGAGAAAGAAAGTCCACTGCTTAGCAGTTCAGCCAAATATTGTAGTATTTGAGGTAAATTCAGTTTTCCAGGATCCTGGCCCTTTTTCTCATTCCAGACACAAAAACGTTTCCATTTTGCGGAGTAAGCTTTACTAGTTGATGGCCTTCTGGCCTCCAAAATGATATCCTGCACCTCCTTGGAGAGTAGGGCCTGTTGTGATGCTAAGGAATCTTCCATGTGGCTAGATTGAGTGTTTTTAGCTGGCTGTGAAGAGTTTTGAAGCTGTGCCGAGTCAGAAGAAGAGGCATTAGAGGCAAGGTCCATGGTGGGGAATGCGTCAGGCTCCTCAGGAGTGGGTACCAGTGTTGCCTTGGCCAGTCCGGAGCAATGAGAATCATCTTTGGTCTGTCTGCTCTGGTCTTCAATAGAACTTTGGGCAGCAGAGGAAGAGGTGGGAAGGCATAAACTGTCATTGATGTCCAACTGAAAGAGAGAGCGTCCACTCTCCAGGCCTTTGGATGGAAGATCCTTGAGCAGAATTTTGTCAATTGATGATTTTTGTGGGAGGCAAAGAGATCTATGTCCGGCCTTCCCCATTCTTGGATTATTTCTGTAAAAACTTTTGGATGCAATTTCCATTTGTGTGGATCTGTCATATTCCTGCTTAGGTTGTCTGCCAGCGTGTTTTCCTTGCCTGGCAAGTACTGTGCTTGTAGTTCCATTTGTAAGTCCATGGCCATGTTCCAAAGTGACATGGCCAGTCTGCATAGGGGGTAAGAATGTGTTCCTCCCTGTTTATGTACCACATAACTGTGGTGTTGTCCGTTCTTATCAATAGTTGACCTGGTTGTAGAAGGTCCTTGAAAGCTATAATAGCATTTATTACTGCTAGCATTTTTTTTTGATTGATGTGCAGGTGCTTTTCTTTTTGGGACCATTTGCCCTGAATGCACCGATCTGTCATGTGCGCCCCCCAGGCGTAGTCCGAGGCGCCTGTTGTGATGACTTGATTTGCTTGAGGCTTGCTGAATGGAAGACCTGTGTTTGTTTGACATGCTTGAGCCCACCACAGAAATTCCTTTTGCAGACATGGAACTAGTGGTATTATTGTTTCCAAACTGTGGCTGTGTTGAGACCATATGTTTTTCAGGTACCATTGTAGTTTCCTCATATGCAGCCTTGCACATGGGATTAGTAAGATGCAAGATGCCATGAATCCCAGAGCCTGCAGGATTTTCCTTGCAGTCAGCCTGGTGTAATTTGCTAGTGTTCTGAAGTATTGAATTAGTTGCCCCTGCTTCTCTGGCGTGAGGTAGGCCATCTGGGTGTTTGTGTCCAAATTGGCACCCAGGAAAATTATCTTCCGAGAGGGTATCAGCCTTGATTTCTTTTTGTTGACTATGTATCCCAGAGAGTTCAATAACATAATTACATAAGCCAGATGTTTCAGAAGAATGTGCTTGCTGTCCGCTTGGATCAGGCAGTCGTCCAGATAGGAGTATATTTGTATCCCTTGAAGTCTGCTGTAGGCAATTACTGATGCCAGGCATTTCGTGAATACTCTGGGCGCAGTAGATAAGCCAAAGGGCAATGCAGAGAATTGATAATGGGTTGAACCTGCAAGAAATCTGAGGTACCTTCTGCAATTTTGTCTGATATGGACATGCAGGTATGCCTCCTTGAGGTCCAATGTTACCAGCCAAGACTCCTTGCCCAGCATGGGAATAAGTTGCTGTAGAGTGAGCATCTTGAATTTTGGTACGAGTAGAAATGTGTTTAGGATGGATAGGTCCAAAACAGGTCACCAATCTTTTCCCTTTCTTGTCACCAGAAATAGCCTGGAATAAAAACCTTGACCTTGTTCGGGCGTAGGTACTCTTGAATAGCTTTCATGTTTATGAGCTCTGTAATTTGCCTTTGTGCCTCTGCCCTTTGATTGTGTGGCAGGTTTGGCATGCCTCTCATTTTTGGAAGGGTGTGAAAATGGAATTTGTAGCCTCTGTTTATAATGTCCAGGATCCATTTGTCCTTTGTGACAATATGCCAATTTTTTTGAAAATAATGCCAGCTTTCCTCCTAAGGGGGCTGCCATTTGAAACCTGGTTGGCATGCAAAGGGGAAAGTCATTGGGTTTGCTTTCTGAAAGATTGCGAGTTGTCCTCACCACCTCTTTTTGTAGGAGCTTGCCATTGTCTGCCTCTAAACGATCCTTGGGATTGTCCTCTGCCCCTCGGGCGCCTGTATCTGCCTCTTTGGGGTCTGTCTGTGGCAGGAAAGGACCGGTTTTTGGAAGGCCAATTTCTACTAAAACGTGGGGGGTTGAATCTGTAGAAATTCTTTCACAGTTTGCATTGATTTAGCCTTTTCCTCCATTTTCCTTAATACCTCCTCAGCATTAGCTCCAAATAGTACATCCTTTTGAAGAGGGGTGTCTAGTAATTTAGCTTTGACATGATCAGGCAAGGCTTGTTCCTTGAGCCAAGCATGCCTATGTATGACTGATCCTGTAACGGCAGCTCTACATGAGGCCTCTAGAGCATCAAAACCACATTGTAGGGTATGCTTACCCACTTGTTCTGCACTATGCATCAAATCCTGCAACTCCTTCAAGTCTGGTTGTTCAGGTTGTGACATTTTACTTTTCAGTTGTAATAACAAAAACTGTTGGTATTTTAGCATATGAAACTGACAGTTTAAGGCCCTCATGGATAAGGTAGCCGAGGTATATACCTTTTTTCCCCACCTTTCTAAGCATCTGGAATCTCTCTCGGAAGGCAATGGATTTTTAGCAATGGAGGCCTTAACTTCCTTGGGGCCCTGTGAGATGGTTTCTGGGTCAGCAGCATGGCTTTTGTATAAAAATTGGTGTGAGTCAGGAACCCTGTAGTACCTGTCAGGCTTAACTGGAGCTGGAGGTAGAGAGTCTGGGTTAAGGCAGGCCTCCGAGTAAACATCATCTAGGATGTCCAAGACAGGAGGTATAGCCAGAGGCCTGTGCTGAGGTAGCAATAGAAATTCCCTGAGCCTTTTCTTGGAATCTGAATAATCTTGGCCTTCCCAGTGGAAGTGTTCCCTTAAGGTATGCAAAGTTTCCCCAAATGAGTAATCCTCGGGGGGGGGATACAGAAGGGATGGACTCCTCCACATCAGAGTCTTCAAAAGGGGAGTAAGAATGTTCCTGATCATCAGAGTGCTCTGAAATAATGGAGCCCTGATCAGAGGAGGGGGAATCTTCCTCCACTCTGGGCCGTTTGTCTGGTGGGGGCTAAGAACCTCTGATAAGGGAAATTAAATCCTCAGCCATTTTAAGCATCTGTTTCTTAGGCATGGGGCCTGGAGATGGGCCCAGTGTAGCTGGTCTCTTAGAGTGCATGGTTGCTTTAGACTTTGTGAAAGCCTTGATGGAGAAAGAAGAGGAAGGTCTGAAGACACCTTGAGTGGAGGTGGACCTGTCCACATTCTGAGTTTCAACGCCAAGAGTGGCTTCGGTATCTGTAGTCGGGGTGTGGACCAAGGAGCCTGTGACCTCGGGCACAGGAGACACCGTCAAAGAAGTGTTGTCGGTAGTCAGGGGCTGTGTAGGCGCCTCGCTGAGAACCGGACCACGTGTAGTCGGCTTTGGCGTGGTGTCGGTAGAGGCCGCGGACCTCGTGTGTCGGTCTTTGTCTTTGCGTTTTTTAGACAAAACCGGAGTCGGAGTATCCGACGACATAGTATAGTTAAATGCTTTCCCAAAATAATGCTGGGCGAACTCTGCCCAACGCTTAATAGTGCGTTTGTTGAATGTAGCACAAAAGCGACAGACCGAGACGTCGTGGTCTGGGCCTAAACAAGGTATACAGAGGGAATGGAAATCCTTATGCGGTATTTGCTTCCCACAAGAAATACAATTATTAACTTTGTCTGACATCGGTCTGAGGCAAGAAAAGTTTCCCCAACGGGGTACTTCGCTTTTAAGAAGACTTCGGTTTCCAAATTTTCGTAATCTCAGGAGCTGGCCGACCGGCACTTGTGAACTGCTTCTGCTTCGGGCATTGCGCGGCAAGGAAGACTGAAGAAAATGGTGTCGGCTGGTTCCTTTATACTCCTGTCGCACTGACGTCAGGGAAGAAGCGACGACAACCGACGCCGGACCTAGACTTTGGAATTTGGCCGACCGAGGACCCGCCTGACGGCAGGAGAACCCATCTGTTATGACTGCAGCTGTATGCACGATGAACATCCCCTAAATTTTTCCATAATTACAAATGTCACCTATCAGTACACAAATGGTCAGAAGCTATTCTAGTCCTGCCCCTGACATCACTATCCTACATTCTGCAATCAGTATGACACTTAATTACAAAACCCTGTTTGGCTGAATATATGTTGTCTATTCCTGAATGAAAAAAATGCAAAAATGAAATGCTTTGGAAGGCCAATTACAAGGATAAAGAAATATGTAAAGACCACAGACATTATGGCAATATCTCAAATGACATAACTTTACAATGCTAAAAATCACTTGGTATGACTCCTGACAGTAATCGTAACTTTTAGGCACATGTTGAAGAGACAGCCAAAGATTTAAGCCACAAATTAGTTGTTAACATCACTCTATAAAGTGCTCTTAATACCTGAAGCCAGATGCAAAGAGTATTAAGCAATCGTTTTACTGAAACTACTTTATGGCACTTTTGGTATGGGAAACCTTGACAAAACAAATACCATCATGTACTTTAGGATGGATTACTACTAATACTACTTTTATACTTTACATTCTAACAATTTCCAGCTTTATGCCTCAAATAAAAATTATGCGCATAGCATAATATCAGAACCGTAAGAAGTAGGTCCATCTTCGGTAACCACTGGGACCATGTAGTGTAGGCATTAGGACCATTAAGCACTTAAAGCTTTTTCAGGTTGCTTGGCTCTTTACCCCCATCCCATTCTGCTTCTCTGTTCTGCTCTCCAGTTTCTCCAGAGGAGTGTGAGCACTGATATTCACCTTACAATCAGAAGAAAGGAAAAGAAGAGGAGGAAACAGATAGGGCCTCCTCAATTCAGAGGAAGGATGTGTGAGCAAAGATACCAAAGTTGGGCATATGTCTTACAATTGTATCATTATGGTAAACACATAACTTTCATATCTAATAAGAAGTGGTCCACCTTTGGTAACTATCAGGACACAGTCTCAGGCAAATCCCCCTGGGCAGCCCTAGTTACATGAACATCTCTTTTTATAGCAATCACCCAAAATGGTCATGTTCTGGAAGTAAAATCAAGTTTATAGTGCCTGGCAAAGGTATTTAGCAAAGACCAAGTGACCACAGCACAAATATCATTGACTGACACACTACTAAAAATACTGCTGAAGTGGATATGGCTGTGGCTGTTTTGCTTTTGACGTGGCTGGCAAGGCCTTACCTCCCTTCACATAACAGTTTGTCAGGGTTGGGAGGGTGGCCTAATGGTTAAGGTGTTTGCCTTCCAAACACAAAGTACAGGGTTTGAATCTCACAGGGGATAATTGGCTAGGCTTAAAATGGTTGGCAAGGGCAGTTAGCCTAGTACTAATCTATGAACCACCCGGGCAGTGCGATTTAAGACACTTGTATCCTACAAAGGAAATGTCTTAAAGAGACAACTGATAATTTTTGCAGAAGGATTTTATTCTATTCAGATGAAACAACAACTACCGGTTACCTTTCATGCAACAGAATAAGTACTTACCTTTACTACAGTTTGAGAAAATGAATGCAGGAAGGCTGCTCACCCCACTGTTTTAAGCAGCTAACAAATAGCAACCTTCTCTTGATTCATATATCTCAACACCCAAGCTGCATAGTACTTAACTGAAAATTATTGGTTTAAGTTCTGACAGCACTTGAATTCCTTTTGTAGTAAGTGCACTTCATGATCACAACAAACTTGGCGACTTCTGCTCATTAAAGTTGGGAAGAGGGAGTTTGCCTGACAATGTTCTTTTTGACATTATATGAACATGTAACTTCACCCTCTAATGGTGTATTTTTCACCATGGTAACCAAACATACTCTGGTTGCTTTATTATAATTACACTAAAACACACTGACTCAGCTCTTGCATGATAAAGGCACATGTCATTGAGAAGGGTATAAACGAAAGCATAGCTAAAATCTATACATTAAAAAGTAACCTATTTGGCCACAAAGGAGAACTGAACATAACAGGTAGTAAAGAATAGGTTAGTAATTCTAATGGCAATACTCCAAATACAATTGAAATAACTGCACCGAGTTTAACCAGATTAAGAAACATTAAGTATCAGAATGGCTGACAGATGACTGACAAGTCCTAAAAGGCACACTTTACAAACAAAATAAAATTAAGTATGTAAGCTGAAGATTAGCAAATCAAATAGCTTTTGATGTTCACCGTCTAAAACAATACAAATGACAACACTCCCTGCAGCCAAATGTGTGGGTAGCCAACTAAGAAAGCCATACACAGCATGCAGTAACTATTCATACCTGCTTCTATAGCCATTTTTTGAGTGTAGGAAATCTTGCACTCCTCCCTTCAGCACTTCAGTATTTCTGGGCAGTCTCTACCTGCTGCTCACCTGCCTAGGGCTGATTGTAAGGCTAGGGAGTAGTCGTGGGAGTGTGTAGAGTTATGCTTGCAATGACATTATTAATAGCTCTGGGTTTGCCTCTCACAGGTAGGTACTGTACTACGAAACTAAGGATATATTTAACTTCACGTCAATGTGTTTTCACTTCTCTGTATAGCACCAACATCCACAATGACAAGCCACAGTGGTGTGGCTTTCATAAGCTCCAGACAGCCTTTTGGGAGTTAGAAGCCATCAGAGAAATACATACGCACGAGTCTCATAGCAGTGTGATCGCTACAACAAAAAAATTATTTGGTTACAATTATTGGACCAACAGCATTTCTGCAGGCAAAGTCATCACTGGCATAATGCAGTGCAAACAGGGCAAATGTTAGCTGCAAGGTTTAACACATATACAGTACAACAGTTCCCCTGGCACTTTTATTTATATCACTCTCTCCTGATACAGCATTGGGTTTACCCATTTTAAACCATAGTCTATTTTACCTTTGTAAAAAAACAAAAGCTGTTTTCCCACCTCCAGAAATAATCTTGCCGTGAGCACTAAACGCTAAAGTCCGCAAAGATCTAAATGAAAATTTTCTAATTCTTTTAATATCATAAACATTTCCGATCAGAATAATTATATCTGGGCACTAAAACATACCTATCCCAAGGGTGTTAGCTACTTGTTTCTGTTAATACAGATTTTTCTCCTCTGAGTGCTGGTCAGACTCTGCAGACAGATTTAGTAAGCTCTCTGACATTAGGTTGGCAGAAGTGGCTTGCTCTTTTAACTAGAATCAGCTGGTAATTTACTGTATTATCCTCACAATCCTGTAATGTATTTATGCATTAGTTTAAAAATGTATAACATGTGCTACTTAGAAGCTCCAAATGGGCTTCTGTGAGTTATGTGCCATCTGGAAAATACACACAGAAGTTAGCAGTTGGCTTGGTTTTATTCATTAACCATATTGTGGATGAAAACTGTCCATCATGGTTCAGTCCATTTACAAATACACAAATAAACACAGTGTGTTTAGTATCAGACTTCAACCTGCTTATTTAATAAGTAAAGAATTTATACATACATGTGAGGCAGTCCACCTCAGATTGAACTGCAAGTTAGTTTGACACACGCCCCAAAAAGTATGAACGTGTCTTTTTCTACATTTCACTATAATATACATTATGTACATGGATTATACCTTTAAAAAAGAATTGAAAGTATATATTATTATAATTATTCCTAACAGCAGGCAACATATTCTAGAAACAGTTATATAGTCTATTGCATATAACCAGTAGATGGTACTGTTTCAACAGGCACCATTTGACAGGCAATCTGAATTTACCAGGCACTGGAAATGGATAAATGTAATCACTAGTATGACATCTATGAATTCAGACAGTTACTGTCCACCTATTTCATGGTCAGAGCTCAGAATGCAGCAACAATAAATAACGTGAGCTGAATATCTCAGTCTTCCTGATGTGTAGCTCTAGTTCTGAACCGAAAAAGCACAGATTTTCTTGTATTAACATAACAAAATTTAGTTCAGGCTGTTTATCTTCTATACTTAACTCTTCAGCTAATAAACATCAGTGAATGTATATAATATTAGTGTAATAAAAAACAAATAAAACTGGTTTAATTTACTTATCCACTAAGAAACTAACATCCTTTACTTCAACCTAGGGAGTAGGTTAAAAACAGAAAGGATTTACCCAAGTTTGCTCAATTTTTTAAATGGTTAATTAGTTATGTAATGTTTAATTCCTTTGTTAGCAAAGTGTTAAGTAGAATGCAAAAAAGTGTTTATGAAATGCTGATCGCAAGAGTATGAAATTAAGGTACGTACCCACAAAAACAATGACCTAGTGTTGGAAACGGGCTCCACTCTTAACATGAACTACGAATGGAAAGATGAATCACTCCACGGATACCCCTCCAAATCCCTGAGGAGAATGGAGGGAAGTAAGGTGTTGGAAGGTAGAAATCAGTATAACGTACTTTGTGCAATGTTTCAAGCATTACACGGCCACACTACAAGTCCAGCAAGCTTACCCGCATTACATCAGTCCAATATTCCCAACTGCGGTCTCTCTGCTGTTCACAGCACATTGTGCATCAGGTGATTTTGAAGATGGTTAACCCACCTGATGCGCAGTAGCAAGCCACGCCCAAACCCCGCCTGACACATAGCATAACGGTCTCATTAGTAAACCACCCACCTAATAAGTCATTCTGAAGGAATGAATATTCATTGCGTGGCCAAGCCATACAATATCGCAGCTGTGTACTGTCCGTGCAAAATGGGAGTAAATGCCAAATTGACAATAGATAGCAAAACCCGCTATTGTTGTACAACTGTAATCTGCACTGAGTTGCCTGAGTGTCCGATACAGATCCTCTAAGTAACCGAGTGAAATAATTAAATAAAAGCACAGGCCGGGAAAACGGGTTCAGAAGTATAGTGCAACAATCTGCACATAATGCAGAAATCTGTACAGTGGCCAGGTATCAAGAAATGAACCCTTACCTTACAACCTCATAAATAGCCAAACATTATAACATGAATTCAAGAAATGCATCATTACCTTGCAACGTTAAAAGCAGCAAAACATTACAACATGCCTACAAGTCCGCAAAGCACTGCGACCGTACAGGCAATTCCTAGTGACAGTAATCAAACCTCACCTTCAATTAATTTTTTCAGGAAACATCCACAGAAAGTGTCACTGCACCTTAGCTTACAATAACTCTATGCCCTAAGGCACAGGGAAATGTCTTACAAGTTCCATTTAACACCTTAAAACACTGAATTAGTGTTTGCCTGATGAAAGTATGGGGCCTCAATGTCCTGGATGTAGCTACTACAGTATTTTGGCATGTTATTACTTTTGGCTTTGTCAGAATTCAAAGCCATTGGTTATTTTGCATTCATTATTTGGAATAAATCAGCTTCTCAACTTATATCAGTGTGAAATCAGTGTGGATGAACTGAATGTAAACAAAAGGAACATGCCTTGCTATTTTGCTTTCATTCCTATTCACAATTTCACAAATGCTTGTATGTCATGTCTATATTGCTGTGGATACTTCCTGAAAACCAGTGCTTGACTGTGTGTGACATGTGACGTGTGGACCTTTTCTCCCCAGGCCTCCAAACACAGTCAGCAAATTGTTAACGTAATGTAATAAATAAATACAGTAGTAGTAATTTGGATTATTACTACAGCTAAAGGGACTTTGGAAAACACCTCAATCTGTTTTGTGTGATTCATACATCCTTTTGTACATATTTATTAATGTCTACATTGATTTAATTAAGGTGGAGGTGGGATTACATCAAGGATCAGCTCTGAGCCCTTTCTTATTTGCAGTGGTGATGGACAGGTTGACAGATGAGATCAGACAGGAGGCCCCGTGGACTATGATGTTTGCAGATGACATCGTGATATGTAGTGAGAGTAGGGGCCAGGTTGAGGAAACCCTGGAGAGGTGGAGATATGCTTTAGAGAGGAGAGGTATGAAGGTCAGCAGGGCTAAAACAGAATATATGTGTGTAAATGAGGGGGAGGGTAGAGGAATGGTGAGGATGCAGGGAGTAGAGTTGGTAAAGGTGGATGAGTTTAAGTACTTGGGATCAACAGTTCAGAGTAATGGCGAGTGTGGAAGAGAGTACAAGCAGGGGTGGAATGGGTGCTGAAGAGTGTCAGGAGTGATTTGTGACAGACGGGTACCAGTAAGAGTGAAAGGGAAGGTCTACAAGGGAGTAGTGAGACGGTGGCATTGACAAAAAGGCAGGAGTCAGAGCTGGATGTGGCAGAGTTAAAGATGTTAAGATTTGCACTGGGTGTGACTAGGATGGACAGGATTAGGAATTGGTATATTAGAGGGTCAGCTCAGGTTGGACAGTTTGGAGACTAAGCAAGAGAGGCAAGATTGCGTTGGTTTGGACATGTGCTGAAGAGGGATGCTGAGTATATTGGGAAAAGGATGCCAAGGATGGAGGTGCCAGGTAAGAGGAAAAGAGGAAGGCCTAAGATAAGGTTTATGGATGTGGTGAGAGAGGACATGCAGGCGGTTGGTGTGAAAGAGCATGATGCAGAGGACAGGAAGAAATGGAAACAGATGATCCGCTGTGGCAACCCCAAACGGGAACAGCCGAAAGAAGATGATGATGATGATGATTGATTTAATTTTACCACAGAGGATTGCTTGCACTTTAATGAACCTTACATTTGAAAGCAGCTTGTTCAGTTGTGTGTGATTCATACAACCTTTCTACATATGTATTATTTTCTACATTTATTTCATTTTACCACGGAGGATTGCTTGTGGACTGCAATGTATGCGTGATGTCATGGGCTAATGTACATTCTGTGTCAATCATGCCACATTTACATATTGAATCTCCGCTCACCACCCTGTCAATTACGGAGGCCACGCCCACATCATGCACGAACATAGCGGTGGGTTAACCATCTTCACAATCACCGTGCATCATGCCATATAAACATGTTTCAACATGTGTACCCTTACCTGCACTACTTTGCCTTACAACACAGTGTCTTGGAGATGTACTATAAATCTGGGGACTCTGATTTAAGAACTGCATGAATAAATAAGATATCCAAATTCTGATAGAGAGAAAGAAACATCTTAACTAACCACAAGTTCAATTCATTACAGATGGATGTGTTTAAGACAGTAACTACATAAAAATAAACTAAATGATTATCCTCAGTTCAGCAATGTTATAAGAAAGAATCAATCCAAATTCCAAACCGAGCCTGCAGTCATTATAAAGCTACTAATGCTGACTATACTATACAGATGACAGGGAAACTGAGTTTTTATTTTCAGTGGAAACCTTGCAGATTTTAAGAATTGGGATTTTCCAGACTGTAGAAGAAAAGCTTTTCCTCATATGCAATACAAACACCACAAGATACTATGACTGTACCCAACATCTACCCAAGAGGAGGGTAAACAACATAACATTTTAAAGCAGCTGCTCTCTTAAAAGAAAATGACAGGGTAGGGTCTTGCTCTTTCTAGCACCCCATCAGATACTTATGATGCAATAGCCTCACAAAGGGATGAAGAAGTAGGTATAACAGATTTGCAAATTAAGATATTCTAAGTGTCACCTGTAATGGTAGACATTTTAATTTTACTTTTTAATTGTGCCACTTAATGTATTAATTTGTTAACCAAATAAGTAAAGTAATCCTGGTCCCTTTTCAGCTATGATCCAGACCACAAGTTAACACAAATGGATACTTTAGAGTAACTAATAAACCGGCATGACTTTGGGAGGAGGAAGGAAAGTAGAATAACCATAAAAAGAAAAAACACACACACACACGTGGAGAACATATGGATAGAGGTGAAATTGGACTCTCAGTGCTATTAGCCATTGTCCTATCTGGTGTAGCTTGCATAACTATTCTTCAAGGTTCTTAGCTGCAAATGGGTGACAGCAAGACACTATCACAAGCTATGCATCTCAGATTAAAATGTCAATGTCAAACTAACCAGTCAGAAAAATGAAGAGACCTGCACAAAAACAAATACCTTCAGGACAGCATGTCTGCAGAAAAACTCTGTCACAACTTGCTCTGGCCAAAGACTGAGCAGTGAACCAACTGACAGTGGCACTACTCTTCTGCGCAAGGATGCAGACTGCTGATCCATGACAGCAGCAAAGCATGATCATACTTCTCAACCTCTAAAATCCAGACAAAGCCATAAATAACGGGCAGACAAACGCCCAAAACAGGGACATTTTTTTAAATATTGCTCTGACAAAGTTAGAAAGTTGATAGAATAACAGGGTTTGCAATTATCATGAATTTTCTTAATGGTATGAAGTCTGAAACTCAAAGGTCTGGCATTATTTTCCAACTTCAACCCTCAATGATTTGCCAGAAAACCACAATTGTATGAGAAACAGACCAAAAATATGAGGTAAAAGCTGGACATTCTGCGAAAATATGTAAAGTTGAGAGGTATGATCCTTTGGAAGGCTACTTAGAACACATCTACATTACAGATGCTTGGTGACAGCTGCAACACTTCTAGCAACTACATGTTAACCATCCTTCCTAGCCTGGAAAAAATAAGGTTAAATTACAGAATAGGAAATTCTGAATTGCTTTACACAGAAAACCTGGTTTTGTGTGCCCTACAATCTTGACCTTGTAAGAGAAGAAACTGTCTTTAATTCTAGCAGCAAAATAAATACAACAAAGGAAAGGCTGATACAGAAAACGTATATTGCATTTGGCTTAAATGGAGGCATATTAGGCATTATGAAAAGAAAGTCAGACTCTTAACCTATTCCTCTAACAATGAAATACAAATAAAAAATTCCCATGAGAAAATAATAAGCAATAGCCCACTAGGGTCCTCATCCTTCTTCTACGGGTTCAAAGCTGTACAGAGACAAACTAATTTTTATAGAGGAATACCAAAGTCCAGAGTCTACAAGGAAGTCCACTTTTTAAAAGGAATTGGTCTGTCTAGCTAATGCCAAATGGTTCATGAAATTCCATTTCACCACATACAGAGTGTAGAACATAGTTCTCCTGCAGGCAGCAGGATCTGAAGTTTCTCCCCGAACACTAACATTCTGAACACAACTATGCCAACTTTCTCATTGGTCTCCCTTCCTTCCACGTGGAAAGCCCATTAGATCAAAAACAAGCAGCATACTGCCCCTGTACATACTCGGATCATGGACACTGACACAGCTTCTAGTTTACAGTTTATGTAATCTAGGGCTCACCTGAAAAAGATTCGACATTTCATTGTAATAAGATTAATGCACACAGAAGCACTCCTCTCTGTGTGCTGAATGGGTATATAAACTAGAAAATTATGCTTTATATTCTTCTAGGCGGAAGGTCTTCTCAGAGGTGAGACAGAAAGCATTGTCTGGATGAATGACTTGTTCATTGGATACACAATAATAATAATAATAATTATTATTATAATAACACCCTTACAATAAGTTAACAAATAAAATCACAAAATTTCCCATTTTTATCAGTGTACAGACAAATGTTTGTTCTATGTCAATTTCTGCTGCAGTGCTTTCATATCACTCCTCGCTTGTATGTCCTTCCAAAAGGTCTCTATCCCAGATAAACATGAGGGAGCTTTTTCAAACAAAACAGTTGCTGGTGTATGTGCTGCAACCTAAATTTCTTCCCCTGAATGACAGTTATGTTTTTTTTTCTAGAGAACAGATAGAGGAAAAAAAAAAAAAATTTCTTATGTGTTAGCTTTTAAGGAAAAAAAAAAGTTTCTATCTTCTTATCTCCCCCATAATACAAACTTTTGAAGATGGTATGATCACAGAGCTCCATGAAAATGCATCATCACTTTTTCACAGTTTTGGTTGTAACCTGACAAAACTTGAAAGGGTTGTGGTGTAACAGCCGAGTAATGATAAGAATACTATTATTATCATCATCATCATCATCACTGAAGTAGACAAAGGTGGAGGTACAGTAGTACTGAACAAGATATTGTACAAAATGAAGGAAGTAGATAATTATTAGACCCTAATTTTTAAAACTTTAAAACCTTTTGACCACATGAATGTTTAGAAAAAAACAAAAAAAACAAAGTTTTCTTAGAATACTGGAACTGACAGGGGTTATCTCAGACACATTCTAATAGGAACTTATAACTGAAATGAAATAACAGATACTTTACATCTTTCCCAAAATGCATAAAGACTGTAATAATCCATCTGGAAGGCCTACTTAAGAGTATTCTTGTGACCTACAACTTAAGAGAATGGCTATGGCAGCTGCATTTGTTCTATTAAATGCAAATATTTTTTGCTTGGAATTCATTTTTTGATTGTATCTGAGGAAGTCACAGTGTTGACGAAAACGCATTTTATATGGGAATTTGCCTTCGTTTATTCGCTTTTTCTTGAATAAAGCCTTTGGAATTTTTTTGGATATTTTTTGGTGTTCTGGAACCTCCACACACTGGTTTTCTGTGGTTTGCTTGTTTGACCAGTGGTTGGCTTTCTTTTCGCTTATTTGTTTTATTATGGAAGCCTCATTGGGGGAAGCCAGATCCACCGATATCCAGGAATCCTCTATTCACTCAGAAGTGGGCGAAATGCGAAAACTTACAGGCCAGCTTAGCCAGCTCACTGATATTCTCCTACCTCTGGGTAAGGGGTTGCAATCGATACTTTCTGGACCTAACACTGTTTCTGGCGCCAAAGACTATGTTTCTGACTGTATACCTGGAGTCTCGTCCAACCACGGATTCCATCCCACTTCCAGTCGCGGAAGTGCTACGCGTTCTACAGACTTTCACAGAACGCCACTAGCTCTACGTTCCACCCAGGGAGAGACGGTACACCCACCTGAAGACAACCCAGTTGTTCATACACCGCCTTCCAGTTTTGACACATGGTACAAGGCAGTACCTACTTTTGACTTTCGGGAAGACCATCGCAAAACTTCCGAAATCAACAGAACCTTTGTGGAATCCTTGGCGGCACTTGAGTCTTCATTATACAGGTACAGGGGCTTGATACTTGATAACATGTACCTAAATGAATGCCTCAAGAAGCGCATAGTGCCCAAGGGACTACGGGTATATAAATACCCAAACAATGTTGTTGCTGGAAGTGAATTCCATTCTGAATTAATAGCAGCTTTCGATAAATGTGGCTTGGACATTGTGCAAGTCATTATTCATCAAAACAAAAGAGACATTGTTTTGCTCAACGGTGATATAGAAATTTATAATCAAGCTATTGTTACTGATTTATTATTCAATGTTGATGTCCAAAAAAATAAATATTATGATATTAGAAAAGATGTTGATCGCAAATGTGACGATATCTTGAACAGAAAGTACAAGAAACTTGATAGGGATATTAGAGAATATTCAGATGGATGTCATTACCCCATTCCTCCCAACAACAATAGACATGTTTATAAACGTCCTAAGCTTGCAACCAATATTGAATTAGGTTCAGGTTCAGTAGACTTTGAAGAAGACAGGGGATACGAATGTGCCACAGAGTTATTACCCAGGAGATCAGAAAGAATACGCAATCAGCGTAATTCCAATAATGACAACCATTTTTCGCCGGTTCATCACCCCTACAGGGGGAGAGGGAAGGGGAGGGGGGGCTACAACAGGAATTTGTACCAGAACCAACCCCAGCCTTGGCGACAAGAACATCAGGAATACAACTAGTTCACAGCAATGAATACAGTCATGTGTTCATTAGAAAAGGGTATTCCATTTACAATTATAGTAATTTGGAAATTACTGACACTTTTTTTGATCTTTTTACTAAAGGGTTTAAATATATACCCCGGAGAAACAGCCATATTACTAATGTTATCATGGAGCTAAAACTTTTTATTAGAAAGCTCAATTTAGAGAATCTGTTAGGGACAGGGCATCCAGAATATTCCACTTCCCTTCGAAGGCCCAGTATATACAATCCACCTCTTCATCCACAGCTTAGAAATTTAGAGAATAGGCTGGAATTGAAAATCAGAAACAATTTCAGGCACAGTGGATATCAAGTCAATTTGACTACCCAAGAAAGTTCTTTGTTATATGAATTGGGGCATAACCCCAATATTAGGGTAATGGAGCCAGACAAGGGGGGTGGTACAGTCATCATGGATAAGATTATATACGATGGCAAGATGCATGCTCTTTTGAATAACGATTCTCGATACACAGCTGTGTCCATCAATGAAATCAACATTGCTTATATGAAAATCAACATAGCCATTAAAGATCTTTTCAATCAAAATGTCATTGATTTCGGTACTTATACCTACTTGGACCATTCCTATCCTAGAGTGCCTTCTATATTCGGGGTACCTAAGGTACACAAGGATATACATGACCCCCCCCTCAGACCCATTGTAGCTTCGCATGGCTCCAAGATTTCCCCTCTTTCTAAATTCCTCGATTGGAAGTTTAAGAACCTTGGCCTAAGGCCAACCATTTATTGAAAGACTCCTGGGAATTTTTGAAAAAAGTTACTCCAGACCTACTAGTTCCTAACTTGAAATTCTTAACAATAGATGTAGTGGATTTGTTTTCCGTCATACCACATGAAACTGGTCTTACTTGGTTAGAGGAAGCTTTAATATCTTGCCCCAAGGCCAATCCTAATGAAATTTTCCTGATCTTGGACTTTATGGAACTGGTCCTAAAAAACAATTTCCTATATTTTTCAGGAGAATATTACAAACAGACCATGGGGGTTGCTATGGGGGCCAATTGTGCCCCTACATATGCTGATATTATTCTATCAGTGTGGGAAAACAAATATGTATTTAATTGTGAATTTAAGGAACATTGGGTGGCCTATTTCAGATTTCTGGATGACATTTGTATTTTTTGGACTGGTCCTGAACATGCTATTACCCTATTCATGGAATATCTGACTTCTACTACCTCTTTTTTAACATTTACTCACCAAATACAGGAAGGAAAGGTGGAGTACCTAGATGTTTCACTTAGCATAGAATCAGGAAAATTTAGATCCAATATCTATAGGAAACCCACCTTTTCTAACAGCTATATTCATTTCAACAGCAGTCATCCATTATACCAAAAGAGAGGAATAGTTAAGGGACAACTAGTCAGATTATCCCGTATGACATCAGAGGAAGATGATTATAAATCCGAATGTTATAAATTATTCCAGATGTTTCAAGAAAGGGGCTACCCTTATGAATTCATCTCCCATGTTAGGGAATAAGTGGATTTAGGTAGAAATGGACGGTATAAGCCTATATTGGGTTCAGGGGATACATCTAGTATTACTGACACTTCTGAACCTAAAATTGATTTCAATAAAGCCTTTATCACTGAATATAGTTCCAACTCGGGAGTCATTAGGAATATTATAAAAAATGAATGGGATAACTTCAGAGAAATTACAGACCTGGAACATCTCAGTGACAAAAATGTGAGGACAGTATTTAAAAGGGGTAGAAATATAAAAAATTTGTTGGAACAGCCCTCTCAGTTATATAATAATTCTAACAAATGTCCAGGTACTTACAGATGCGGTTCTTGCACGCAATGCCAATATGTGGCACATTATGAAGAACTTTTTCTTGTAGCCAGAAACAAATTCATTAGGTCCACCAAGTTTTCTAACTGTAACAGCCAGGGGGTGGTGTATTTGGCTATCTGTCTGACATGCCCCGCATTCTATGTGGGCAAAACAGAACGTACACTCAAAAGAAGGATATACGAGCATACATACGAAATGCAAAAACATAATTTGAAGAATGCCCTTTATAGAAACCTCATGACATGTTCTACTGCCAAATACCAGTTTTTTGAATTGGAAATTGTAGTCAAGGATCCCAGGGGTGGACCTTGGGAAATCAAATTAGAACATAGAAAAACGTATTGGCAGATTTTATTGGAGTCCTATAGGGAGCCAGGCTTAAACGAGCATATATCGATTAAACCTTTACTAAAGTTAAAAGCCTGTTGCATCTAACAAGACTCCGTTATACATTTTATAACATATATATATTTTTCAAAGTGTGTGATATAAGATTTCAAGATTTTAGATTTATTTTAAATTTATAATATTTATAGTTTATATATTACAATATATTATATTTGTAATTTTGGAAACGAGGCAAATAGATCTCGGCAATAACACACCAGGCAGAAAGTCCTAAACGCAATTTATTACAATAAATAAATACACACAGCGTTTTCGCTACTCAAAGAAGGTAGCTTCTTCAGAGTGAATGGGAAACAAGAAAATGAGATTTTTTAAAAACAGTAGGGAGTGATCACGTCACTTCCTAACCACACAGCCACAAAGAGTACTTACTCCAGCTTCTACATCGGATGCTCCGACTGCATCAGGGACCTGTATTTCTAGCACTATAGAACAGAAGGGAAATAATGTCGCACTTATTGGCGATACATCTATTTCGCATTGGATCAACAATACAGGTGACTTTCTAACATTTATAAAACCTTTAGATGATGTCTCGCCGGTGCCTGTTGTGCCTCAGGCCCCTGATTGTCAAGAAACAGTTACGGATAAACTCAAATTATTGGACTCAAAAACTTTTAAGCTTCGTAAGCTACAATTAGAAGTAGCTTACTTTAAGCAGTGTTTAGAAGAAGGCCTTGTTCCAAAGGGTCTTAGAAGTTGTTTTTCTCCTTCTAATTTAATTTCTAATAACATGTTTGTTGTTGAATTAAAAGAGTTGTTTCAAAGGCAGGGTTCACAACTCATGGAATTAATTGTAAAACATTATTCCTTGTGTATAGCTGAATTGACTAGGGAAGTATGTGTATTAGATGAGGAAATTAAATTATGTGACTTCTTTAACAAACTTAAGTTTGACTATGCACGTATCTTCTCTAGCATAGACACTTATTTGGTGAAATTGAAGTCAAATAAATCAAAAAAATTGTATAGGGATAGGCATGCTTATGCGAATGATAAAGCCTATCCTAAGTTAAGTGTTTTTCAGCATGATAAAAGGAACGAAGTCCTTGTTGATGAAACTGAATGGTGTGACACTGATACTATCACAAATGTACATTCTGTTACTCCTATTGATGACACTCACAATGGTCCTAGGAGAAGCAACAGAAATAAAAATAAAAATAAACAACTAGACAAAAACTGTCCTTCGGATAATAACATTAACATGACTAATAACAGGAACCAACAACCAGCTTCTTCTTTTTTAGGGGCTCAGAACAACCACACCCGGAGGGGGAACAAGAATTGGAATCATTGAACTCTGAGCTTGTTAGTCTAGATTCAACCATTCCCACCATTGTTACTAATGAAAAGGGTGATTTTGTTATATATAACTTTTCTACTCTTACACTGGAACCTGAATTAGTTGAATTACTGTCCTTGGGTAATACTTTTGTTCCAAGTAGGCAATGTGAGGTGGCCAGAGTCCTTTTAGATTTAAAATGTTATGTAAGAAAATTAAATCTTTAGCTCTTGTTTCATGACTCCACACAGCCTGTAACTGGCAAGTTAAAACTTTCCAGTGTGTTCAATCCGCCCCTACATGTGGCCTTGAAAATGTTTGAGTATGCCTGTGAATTAGATATCAGGCATATAGGTAATACATTCACAGTTAAGAGCAGCCATTTTAATATCACAAAGGAACAACTTGCTGCACTTAATAATATACGTGCCACAACTGTCAGACTTATTAAGCCTGATAAAGGGGGCGGTTTGGCCATATTCGAACACATTGACTATGTAGAGAGGATGCAAAAGGTCCTAAACTCTCCAGCTTATGAACCTACTACCCCAAACCAGTTGAACATTACTTCAAAAAGGATTAGGGGGTATTTCAGAGATTTATTTATTCAAGGGAGAATTGACAAGGACATCTTTGACTACATAGACATTTTGCAACCTAGGGTGCCAATAATGTTTGGCATCCCTAAGGTGCATAAATGCCTTAATGATCCACCGATGCGTGCCTTGGTTGATGGGAGAGCCTCCCAGTCTTACCCTGCCTCTAAATTTATTGACTCATTGCTTTCCTCTTACTTGGAACGTATTCCAAGTATTTGCAAGGACTCCTGGTCCTTCTTGGCCAAATTGAATGAGATTAGTATGGATGACAGCATCAATTTTTTAACAATTGATGTTGTGGATTTGTATACTTCCATACCGCACCAGGAGGCATTGGAATGGATTGAGCTACTATTGATTGACTTAGGAGCTTCTAAAAATGATATCATGAATATTACGGAACTCCTTGATATTGTTCTTTCTTCCAATTTTTTCTCTTCGAAAAGGATTTGTATATCCAAAAACAAGGTGTTGCGATGGGTTCCCCATGTGGGGCTTCCGTAGCCAATCTATTTATGGCTTATTGGGAGAAACATTTCATCTTAAGTAATAATGATTGGAGAAATGAGCTTGTGTTTTATACACGATTTTTGGACGATATGTTCATCTTGTTTAAGGGAAAATCCGATCGAGCGTTGGAATTTCTGGATTTCCTCAATCAGACTACTACTTTTCTTAGTTTCACCCATAATTTTGCCACGGATGCCATCGACTACCTTGATGTCAGGTTGACCAGGGACCCCTTTTCTAGTTGTTTAAAATCCACTATTTTCAGAAAGAAAACTTATGTAAACTCCTTCCTGCACTTCTCTAGCGCACATCCATTCAAGGTCAAGAGAGCTATAGTCAAGGGTCAGCTAGTGAGGGCCGTTCGAATGAACACTGACCACTCAGATTTCTTAGACGAATGTATATTTCTTAAGAACTTATTTCTAAATCGTGGATACCCTTTCCAACTAATAGATGATCTGATCCACGAAGTGGTTAGTAAGAAATTGAATGGTTTTTTTAACCCCATTCTTACCTGTTTAAGCAATTCTGATGATGCCTCCACTTCTCAATCCGAAGTTCAACTTTTTACATCCATGCAACTCACAGCCAATTCGGCTGCAGAGGATTGTCCACTGCAATACCCATGTAGTTTTATCACTACTTTTAACATTAGCTCAAGTTCTATTCAGGAAATGATGAACAAAAACTGGTTTTTCATATCAAGCACTCCATCTTTGGTCGAGAAACTAGGAACTAAACCCCGAATTGTATATAAAAGGGGCCCCAACCTTAAGGAACTCTTGCAGAAGCACCCTGGTCTTGATATGCAGAACAGGAACAAGGGTTGTTATGCATGTGGCTTTTGTTCTTATTGCCACTACATCAAGAACGGCAGCACTTTCTCTGTAAGAGACAGGAAATTTACCATTTCTCATAAGATTACTTGCAATACCAAATCGATCGTTTATTTAGCCTTCTGTTCTTGTTGCACTGCATATTATGTAGGCAAAACAGACAGAAGGTTAAAAGATCGTATTTACCAGCACGTTTATGCCATCAGAAAACTGAATTGTGAAAATGCTTTGGCAAAACACGTTGTTAGCTGCCCTGGTCACTCTTTTTTATTCATGGGCATTGACCACATTGGTGATTCTATAAGAGGTGGACCTACATCTATTTTCTTAGAAAATTGTGAACTGCTATGGCAGCTTAAACTCAACGCATTTAACCCACCAGGGCTTAATGATAGTTGTAATATCTCTGCCCATTTAAAATATAAGTCATACTTTAGGTAGTCTTTTTAGACTTGTTTTCTTGTATATACATTTTTTATTTTTAATTTAGTAGTTTTTTATTTGTCTTGTATTTGTTTCCACATAAATTGCTTTTATATTTATTTAATTAGATTGCTGGTGCTTTTATATGCTTTACCAGCAGTATATATAAATATATTTTTCTTTTATTTTTGAGCATCGATTATATTTACCATTTTTGAGTGTTATGCTATTTTGTCTTATCTTATATGAAGACGATGGGTTGACAATATACTCTGTCTTGTAACTTAAAATATATTTATTTGTCTGCATATGTATTTATTTACTTCTTACTTAAATTGTGTACTTTTTAAATAGGTTGTTTGGTTGTCAATATCACTTTAAAATTTTCAGTGTGGTTAGGAAGTGACGTGATCACTCCCTACTGTTTTTAAAAAATCTCATTTTCTTGTTTCCCATTCACTCTGAAGAAGCTACCTTCTTTGAGTAGCGAAAACGCTGTGTGTATTTATTTATTGTAATAAATTGCGTTTAGGACTTTCTGCCTGGTGTGTTATTGCCGAGATCTATTTGCCTCGTTTTCACTGGTTTGTCTTGTCTGGCGTCCTTAATATTTGTAATTTTAGTATTTGTTAACATCTTAGGGCTTTAAACATGATAAACATCAATTTATGTGTATATATTTTCATGTGGGTTACTGTTTCTTTAAAATCATCCTATTAATTAATGTTAATTGAAAGATTGGTATCAAATTTATGTATAAAACCTCTTGGAATTTATTTTTTGACTGTATCTGAGGAAGTCACAGTGTTGACGAAAATGCATTTTATATGGGAATTTGCCTTCGTTTATTCGCTTTTTCTTGAATAAAGCCTTTGGAATCTTTCTGGATATTTTTTGGTGTTCTGGAACCTCCACACACTGGTTTTCTGTGGTTTGCTTGTTTGACCAGTGGATGGCTTTCTTTTTGCTTATCTATTAAATGCAAACTTACTTATGGGTTACTTTGAAACAAAATACAGAGGTTTATGAGCGAGGTGGTGATCCTAACGGACTTTTAATGTATTCAATATATGGATGCCAAGAAATTCACCTCGAGAGCGAACCAAGTTGAGAACACAAAACAGTAGGTTAGGATCGTTGACCGGATCATAATTCTTTGCAGTGTATGAGGCTTTATTCATTCCATGCACTACAAGTTACGGTAAAGAAAGAAAGGGAAAAAAAAAACAATTAGTCTTTTGTCGGCTTTCAAAGCTGTAAAGCACTTGGTAAGCACAGTCAGGTAGGCAGTGTAACTCAGTCCCTTATATTTATACTCATCTTCCATGCCTCTCAACTGTCCAGATTTTCACAGAAGGTCCAGATTTTTTTTTTCATATGTTATGTCTGTGGTTTTTGGAAAAATTCGAAGATTGAAGTCACTAAATAATGACATCCATTTAAGTTCCAGACTTCGTATCCTTTCAGAAAATGCAAGGGAATGCACATTCAGTTATCCTAGTAGCACTCTAGTTTATAACAGTTAGTTGGGAACACAATACCAATGGACAGCAGGCAGAAACAAATCTTTTATTCTGCCTCTGTCATTTGCTGGTCAGTACTGGCAGATTTTACTGCCTAGCCCAAGACCTGTTCTTAACAGCTTAATCAGGGGATACTTAACATTTGTTAAGGCTGGCTCTTGTACCACCCTACAGCTTAGTTAATTTGCCTTTTCCCAAATATCAGAGCGTAATCACAGCACTCAATGTACTACATATAAATTACACACAAGGAAATATTTTCAAGTACAGGCTGTATATGTGGAATACATTTTAAATGACTGCTGAGTGATTTGAAATGGTGATCAGTTAATCTTTTGAAAATTTTGGCTTATCTGAATAACAATCACTTTAGTGTACAACATATTGCATAATTAAGATTGCTTACAATTTTTTTGGATATTAATGTTACAAAACTATTAGATGGTTCAGTGATGACAGACACATTCAGAAAACATTTTGCAAAATAGTCTTTACTAATAGCAAAAAGTTACCATCTTCTAAGTGAATCACTAAATCACAGTTTATGACAGATAAACTTGTCTAAAGTGACTCGGCTAATTACAAAGCAATTTCAGAAGATTAGGTCTTCAGGGGCTATAAAAAGGAATATATCAGTTCTACAGACACACCCTACTGCACTGTTATTACAGTACAAAACTGATTGGAAGGATGCGGCAGTAAAACTTCTCACATTAACTGGACCTTACAGCATCAAGAATAGACAGGTTGCTTCTAAATACTTGTTGATTCCCTTGTATAATGATTTTTTTGTGCACTATGCTTTCACAGGAGCATACATTCAATTACAGAATGGGAAAAAAACTTGGCCAATTACCTTAGTCACTAAATGAAATAATTAGGAAATTTACAGATGTCAGGTATGTGGCTGCGGCACATTTTGTAATGTATGGAGTTTTTTTATCAAAAATACAAATATGGCTAGTCACATTAAACATACGACTACTTGCTCTTCCTAATGGGTGACATATACGGGCATTTGTGCAAGTGAATCATTCTATATATGGCAGGTACAAAGCAGTAGTGCACATTTAAGTGATATAAGACATAGATGTGAAAGGAGTGGTCTGCTTAAACACACTTCAATTCATCAAATCACAACATTTGTATTTACTGATAATGACATAATATCAAATATTTACTAAGGAAGACAGGATTTAGGACTTCCAAGGTGGGGTCACACTGATCAACAGCTTAATTTCAACTCTCTCAGTGTGAAAAAAGAAACTGAGAAAGAAGAGATAGTGATATTGTTAGCGTGAGTAAAATTCAGTTACTGGCTAGTAAGTGCACTGCCTTGATGCCAGCAAAGAAGAAAATTAAAGAACCTGAAAGAAAATCAAACAGAAAAGGTGAAGAGAAAACACTAGCTGGGAAGAATCCTGCAGATGTTCAGCAAAAAGCAGGTGAAGCTTCATCTTTGGTACAAGAAAATCCTTCCAGTAATTTAGAGGGAAAAATAAATCAATGTAATCTAATTAGAGCTGATTAAAAAAATGAAACATCGAAAGAGTATACAAGGCTGGAAAAAGCAAAAATGCTTTAATTAGCGACTCAGCTGAATTGATAAAAATGCAAAAATTGGTGGTTGAAATGAAGAAAGGCTGGCTGAGTATGAGACTTCTAAGAAGAGCTGTTTTAAAAAAGTGGTGGAGTTAGCTGACAGAATGTGCAGAGAAAACCTGAGATTTTCTGCTGTACCAGAGAAACTGGAAGGAACAAATTTTATGAAAGCACAAATAAGCAACTGAACTGGAATTCCACAGCAGGATTTGTTAACAGAAAGGACACATCAAGTGTATGCTCCTGCTCCAAATATGTCCACAAGAAAGCAGACAAGACTTGTATTAGTAAAGATGCAATCATGCCAACAGAGTTGATCTTTAAAAAACTGTACCAGAAGGGAAAATATTACACAGTGGAGACAGAAGAGTGTTTGTGGAAAACAGTTATTCACTGTACACCAAGGAGAAGAGAAGCAAATTTATCCTAGCAAACAGGGAATGTTGAAAGGCAGGTGTGAAATTCAAGCTGCTGTACTCAGCTGTCCTCAGAATATTTTTTTTTGGAGGTTCAAACACATTTTTTTATGCAAAACATGTAAAGAAGGAAATAAAGTTTATCTAACAAAAAGTGAACCAACAAACAGAAAAGGTCTCTGCATCTCATTCTTCTGACAATAAAGCTTATAGAGAGACTTTGCCAATGAAACAATTTCCAATGTTCCAAAAGAAAATGCTTGAGAGACAGGGAAAAAGCACAGGGATTCAGGAGTACCCTGGACTTGAACCAGAGTCTGAGGCTGAGAGACTGAGATAAACAGGAAGACCAACAACACTGAAATTAGTGACTAAATGAGACACTATAAAGCATCAATCACATTTGTGGAAAATGGCTTTGCAAGAAAAAGTGGCTGAGAAAGACTGAATTTTTGTTGACTCTCAAACATGTGGGTGAACTTGTAAAGCATATACCCCCTCTTTATGCCACTAATGTTTACAAGGACTCTAAAAAGGAAAAAGTAACTAAGTAAAACAACTGTTGTTCTTAATATTTGTACAAACATTTCATGATATTGATTGTGTATTATATATTGGAAAGCAGTTTTTCATTGTGTAGTTAGGGGTATTTTAAATATTTTTTGGGGGGTAGTCTCTTCAGTGACTGTTGTATGCAGATATTAAAATAAACAAACATTTTTTTAGTTGTAATTAAGTATAGGTTTTATAGGTTTTACAGAACAGCAACAAAAGAAAGGCTGGACAAAAGCAAGTTTAAGTTTAGTATATGATCTTGGACTGCTGAGATGAGGTAGGGTGTAAAAGTGTACTGATATGTAGAATTAAGAGAGCTTATTTTTATAAGGGCGAATGTTTAGACTAATGCTATTGGCTTAAGCTGTAAGCAAATGTTTTTGAAAGGAAGTAGGCTTGAAAAAATAAGACAAAATTATGAAAGCCATGAAAAATGCCAAGTTTCTTACATCTGCAAAGACATTAGATTGTTTTTTTCCCCATTAGTAAGTCTTCACTGGGAGTCGAGAAGTCTGCAGCTGAAGGGAGTTTGTACATTCAGTTCTGAGTGAAATTTACAAATCTTTATCATTGACTAGTTTTACATGCAGACAAGCTGTCTGCAATGTGTATGCAATTAATCCTGAGAGTTCTGAGCATTCTTTGTTGAGGGACATGGAAAATGTAACAGTTTATGGGATGCGGTTCAGTAAAAAATATACTTTGAAATTATCAGAAGTGAATACGAGACAGCAACCTCTCTAGCAGCCTTAATACTTTAATGCATTTAATAAAACATTGCACAATTTAGTTTTATTAATGATAGCCAGTTTACCTAGCTAAGAGTTAATGTTTTCTAAAAGCACAGAAAAGAACAGACAACAATCAGTGGTAAACAGGTTGTAGAATGTGCTTTAGCATGGGTAACCTTAATTTTAGGTTAGGTTCGATAATGCCTGTGGGCACAGCTGTTGATTTGGGACAATTATTCCTGTTTGGAGAGTTAAACTTCATTTTTGAAGATGTACATAGTTTTGTGTGTTTTATCTATGTTAATAGGGGATGAGGGTGCTCTGAAAATGTATTTCGTTTTTTTAATGGAGGGTTATCATTAAAACAAAAAGTCTTGAAAATGTGACATGTATTCCAATGGAGATGAGAAGAAACAACTGTATAAAACATCAGCCTGCCAAACATTAGTGTGTGGGTGTAACAAAAAAGTTGGAAATACACATTAAAAAAAAAACGGACATGTATAACAGGGGAGAACAAAAGCATTTTATCATAATAGGTATGCTATCCAAATTACCTTGGAACATAAATGGCCTTACAAGTACAGACAAGAAGGAAAGCATATTGAATTAGATTAAGAAATGCAGAGTACAAATAGCAATGCTACACGAGACACATCTGTATAGAAATTTGCATATAAATTTGACAAACAAAGGATTTCAGGATGGATATTTATCAAAATACCATGGACAAAGGAAAAGGGAAATAATTACACTATTTGCTAGAGGGGCTCCAATAGTGAAAGAAGAGGAAAAGAAAACAATAATGGTAGATTTATGGTAGTAAGGGGCTACTTGCAAGGGAAGAGGATTATGCTGGAATATACTTATATTCCACCAAAACCTACTATTATGGAGCTAAGAAAAATTTGGGAGAAATAATCAAGCTTTTGACAGGGAATATTACTTATAGTTGGGGACTGAAATTTGATTTGCAATAGTGAGGATGTATCAGAGGGACCTAGAAGGGAAAATATAACAAAAAAGGGTAGATTTATGAAGAAATTCCTGAAAATATTTGGTATGAAATATGTGAATTCAGTAGGAGGAACTCTGGATGACAAGGATCATAGGCTCACAGGAGGTTACTAGGCTATTGGCCCTAAGGCCTCTACAAGCCTAGCCATACTATACCCTTGTACCCTTATGGACCAAGATACACAGTCTATGTTTGCGGGCAAATCTAATATCAGCACCGGCTGCCCCTGTCTAAGAGAGACATAGGTGAATCCCCTGGAGTAAATTTACAGTTTCCCATCCAATTGCCCAGGTTAAACTTAAATGGGGTCATTCAAGAGATCTGTTTTACATGAATTGGGAGTTTGTTCCAGGAGTTGCAACCTCTGGGAGACATATCTGTCTCTCCAGCATGTCTTGTTAGTATCGCAGGCTAGGTTAAGGTCCTTAGAGCGAGTGAATCTTGTCCCACTGTATTTGCGGATGTGCAGAAACTTCATCAAGGCAGGGTCTGAGACTAGGTCAGGCACAAGACTTCTCTAAGCAGTCTATACAATACTGAGTAAAGTGATAGGGCCTTCAGTTCGTCTGTGTAGGTCATGTGTTGTAGGCCCTGAATTTTCCTGATGAGAAACCTTTGAGGTCTCTCCAGTTGTTGCAGATGTCTGGTGAGATACATACAGAAGGGAGCACTGTACTTTATTACTGGTCTGATGAGTGCAAAGTACAGGGGAGTATAACCTCCTTATCTTTGGAAGCTTTACCCTTGCTTATGAGGTGTGCAACGTAGAAGGCCTTCCTTACTACTGTGGACACCTGATGATCAAAATTAAGGCTGTTCTCAACTTGCATTCCAAATTTAACTTGTGGGGATATTATTAATGTTGCAATTAGCAGGGGTTTCTTCTTTGCCGAAGGGGTGATAATGCATTTTTTTTGCATTTAGTTTAAGTCCATGGCTTTGATAACAATCATTTGTTTGTGTAAGCCCATTTTGTAGTATGTTGACATCTTTGGGGGATTTGATGATTGCATCCAGTCTGCAGTCATCGGCAAACTTGGTAAGCCATAGGCCATCTATTTTCACCTGGATCTCTGAAAAATACATACCAACCAGTAGGAGCCTAGCACAGATCCCTGTGGAAAATCACCAGTAACAGGTCTGCTAGTAGAGTAGGCATCCCCAATTTTGACTGTACATGCTCTGTTTGTGAGACAGTTGCCAACCCATCTAGTGATATAAGGGTTAATCCCCAGCTGGGTGAGTTTCTCAATGATGCCTGAGTGAGGGATTGTGTCAAAGACCTTGGCTAAGTTGAGATAGGTAATACAAATTGTTTTGTCATCATCCAGGGCCTTGGTGACATTCTTGAAGAAGTCCCCCAGGTTTAGCAGGCAAGATCTGCCCTTAACGAAGCCAAACTGGGTTGGGTTAAGAGTTTGAATGTCACTTATAGCCTTGTTAATAAGATCCATGATGATTCTCTCCATGGCCTTGCAGATAAGGCTGGTTTGGCTTACAAGTCTATAGTTCCCGGTGTCGGTTGAGGGACTTCCTTTGTGCAAGGGGATTAAGACTGCTGTTTTCCACTCAGCTGGGACAAAGCCAGTGCTTAGACAGACTGAAGAATGTGCTCAGTGGTTTCTCTAACTCTTGTTTTACACTATTTAATAAGCAGCTTGGGATGTTGCCCGGTACCACAGAGACTGTATTTTTGGCCTTGGAGAGTACGGCTATGACCTGCTCTCTGGAGATAATAGGCAGAAGACTGGTGACAGGTGATTGGTGTAGACAGGGGGTGAAGTTTGCACCAAGCCTGTCCACTAGCAGTTTGGCAATGTCCTCAGGTTCAGTATAAGTGCTACCGTCCACAGCTAGTTTGGCAAAAAGCTGGGCCTTCCCTTTTAGATTTCTGATAGCTAAAGAATGCTTTGTGATTTACCTTCACTAAAGATGCTTATTTAGTTTTGTAATTAGCTTTAGAGGACTTTACAAGATGTCTAATATTTTTGTTTAGGCTTTGGAAGGAGTTCTTCCTTTGTTGGGACCATCCCCTCTTGTTTTTTGACAGCAACTTCTTTCTCTTATTGTATAAACTATTTATGCTGGATGTCTACCAGGGTGGCTTATTTTTTCAAGAGGATCTTGATTTGATCTGTTCTGGTACAGGTGAGTCTATACATTTATACAGGTGCATATGCAGGACATTTATGTATACCCCAGTATAGAGGTCACTGCTGTCAGTGTTGGCTGGGGGTCTGAACCTATTGATGCCATCGCTCAGTAGGCTATAATTAGCTTGTGAGAATTTTTTTCAACCTTTTTGCTCCTGAGGGTGGGTCAGGTACGATCTTTATTTCGAACGACAGTGATTTATGATCAGACTTTACCAAGGACGGCCCCACACATGTTGGTGAGCACTACGTCAAGAAGGTTAAAGCCCCCTGTGGGGGTGATGACTATCTGCTCTACAGCGGTTGTACTAATAAAGTCCAGGAACATTTGGGTGAGTGCACTTGTGCTCATATATGCTACCCAATCAATGGAAGGATAGTTAGTCACCCATGACCAGGGTAATTGGCTGTACTGAGAGTGACTCAAGTAGGTCCAAGTAGGATGAGTGGTTTTCATGGTGAGAGACCTATAGCTAACAATGACGTGGAGGGTTCTTTCCTACAGTTAGTTGGACTTGGAGTAACTCTAGGGAGTTGTACTGTTTAACCAGTCTAGAGGTGTATATGTCTTTAATGAAGATGGATATTCCTCCTCTCTTGTTTTTTTTCACGCTTGTTGTGTGGTCTGAACGTGTGGAAGGTATTGTAGCCCTGCATTGCCAGGGTACTCTCTGAGGCCTTGAACCATGTGTTTGTAACTGCACAGACATCAGCATCTTCCAGGGTGAGAAGTGCTTCAAGTGAGTGCAGTTTCTGATTTGGACTCCTACCATTAAGCAGCATAACCACAGTTTGTTCTGGAGGATATTTGTACGTTGCGAACTTTGTTCTTGTGACATTTCCTAAAAATGGCACTATGAGGGAGGAGAGTACCTCTGTCAGCAACCTAAAGCAAGAGGCAACAGGTGAAGACCATCCCTGGCAAAGCAGAGTGACCTGTTGGCCATCCATATCATCCTAGGCTGTAAGATACTGGATTCCCCTGGACTGACACCAGAAGCTAAGCCAATTGTTGAAGTCAATCACTTTTTGTTGTACTGTGGCATCATCCTGGGTGAAGGAAGAATGCTGCTTAGGGCTAGGAACATACCTGCCTGGGATACAATCTGAAAGCTCCATCATGTCTCTCTTCATATAGTCCAGTGAAGTACGTCTCAAGTCGTTCACTCCAATATGGACTATGACAGAGTCATGACAGTAGTTGTTGACAGACTTGAGTGCATGTATGACTTTGGCAGATCCTGACAACAGACAGGCAGCTATGACCTTCTCCTTGTCCAACCTAGTGAGAGGGACATCTGTGTGTCTCCCTAGAGAATCACCTATGACCAAGACATTTGGTTTAGATATGTTTTGCCTTAGGGGCTTATTGGGTTAGACACTGATGCATGTGTTATGTGTAGTGGGTGCTGTTGAGACCGCTTTGTGTGCAGAAGGTTTGCATTTGGGAGGTCTTTGTTTTTTTGGTATATTTCTAGTGAGTACATCTGTGTATATGGGTTTATTTCTTTGTGCTTGGTATGTGTGGGTGCTGACAACCTGCTTGGTATTTGGTTTGTTGTTACGAGAGAGAGAGAGAGAGAGAGAGAGAGAGAGCATTGATTCCAGATTCATAGTATGCAAGTTTTTTGCACTTGTATACAGCTTGGCAAGCTCCTGCCTGGTGCCCTGCAGAGTTCTACAGCAGTAGAGAGACTTTAGAGTGATTAAGTATCATTGTCCTGCATTTCCTTGCTGCCTTTAGGTAATTCTGCCTAAAACGCTAATTTTTTTTTTTAGAGTTTCTGTGAATTAAAAAGCTTGTTTCAGCTACATATTGTACTCCTTTTACTGCCTGCACTTTAACAAAGTTGGTTTTGTATTTAAATTACCTGTTTAACTGTTGTAGGCTACACACTCAAGTGTGATAGCCATTTCTGTGCATTTAAAGTGTTTTTTTTTTTTTACTGTAGCTGCTTTATTTTCTGAAAAAAAACAAAAATACTTGTTTTCCCGCCTTTCTAAGCTAGTATAATCCAGTTTTCAGGTTAGTGCTGAATTCCGGGCTGTTACAAGTTTCTGTGTTTGCCCATACCTTACTTGGAAAGAAGGAAGTTTCTCTGTTCACCTGTGAGAGAGGGGAGCTTTGAGCAGTCTATCTGTCCCTGGAGGAGTGGTTTCTGCCCAAAATTTAGTAGTTTATTGGCCATTTTGGGCTAATTTCTATCTCTTTCATTTCCCTGCTATAAAACCCACATTTGCAAGGTTTTTGCGCTTGTATACAGCTCAGCAAGCTCCTGCCTGGTGCCCTGCAGAGTTCTACAGCAGAAGAGAGACAAAAGAGAGACTTTGGAGTGATTAAGTATCATTTTTCTGCATTTTCTTGCTGCCTTTAGTTAATTCTGTCTAAAACGCCATAGAGTTTCTGTGATTTAAAAAGCTTGTTTCAGCTACATATTGTACTTGTTTTACTGCCTGCACTTTAACAAAGTTGTTTTTGTGTTTAAATTACCTGTTTAACTCTTGTAGGCTACAACACACCCAAGTGTGATAGCCATTTATGTGCATTTACAGTATTTTTTTTTTATTGTAGCTGCTTTATTTTCTGAAAAAAAACAAAACAAACAAAAAAAAAACTTATTTTCCCACCTTTCTAAGCTAGTATAGTCCAGTTTTCAGGTTAGTGCTGAATTCAGGGCTGTTACAAGTTTCTGTGTTTGCCCATACCTTACTTGGATAGAAAGACGTTTCTCTGTTCACCTGTGAGAGAGGGGCCTATCTGTCCCTGGAGGAGTGGTTCCTGCCCAGAAATTAGTTTATTGGCCATTTTGGGCTAATTTCTATCTCTTTCATTTCCCTGCTATAAAAACCGCATTTGCGAGGTTTTGCTAGGGTATAACCGCATTTGCGAAGTTTTGCTAGGGTACAACTATTCCCAGCTCCACAAAGTCTACTCTTTAATTTTTTTTCCTTGGAACTAAGCAAAACTTCAACTTAAGCACTCAAACCATTCACTTCTCAGCCTGGCACTTGTTCAAAACTCACAGCAAGTACTAATAAACCTTAGCACTAGATCCCCCTATACTGTGGAGAAGGACAAGGCTCTCTGTTCGACCTTAACAGCCAATCAGTAAAACAGTTCACTGTACCTATCCAGGCATGTCCAAAGGGCAGTTTCAGATGTACTTTCCGGTCAAACTGGTGAATCTGGGCATTTTTGAGGCAATGTTACAACTGCCTCATGTACACAGACAACCCTCTCCTCCTACCACCAAACACTAATACATGCGAGAGATGCAATACAGCTAAACAGGGAGGCTAAGCTCTCTCAACCCAAGACTGGACCAGACTGTCAAGAGTAGAAGGGAAATACTGGCATTACACCACCAGTTTCACATAGACCTATGAAACCAGCACCAGCAAAAACACACATAAATAGATGAAAACATACTCGGAGACTCTAAATAAAAATTTGCAAAAGCAACAGAGACCTCCAAAGCAGACACCCGAGCAACCTCCACCCCCCCCTCCCAACACAAACCATGAAACACATACTTCACAAAACCAGTGTGCCACACAATCACAGCCCTTAAAGCAAAATAACATACCCAACACACTAGTAATAGATGACTCTATAGTCAGGCACACTGACGTCCCACTCACTAGGCTGAACAAGGAGAAGGTTACTGTTAGCTGCCTGTTGGGTGCCAGGATCCGCCACATAACACAAGCACACAGGTCACTCCAGAACAAGTACAAATATGACTCTGTCATTATCCATGTTGGTGTGAATGACCTGAGTCATACCTCCCTGGACTACACGAAAAGAGACATGGAAGAGCTCTCTGATCAAATAGCCATGGCTGGTATGACCCTGACCTTGAGTAGCATCCTGCCCTCACCAAGAATGATACCATGGTATAAAGAAAAAAATTATCAGTTTCAACAATTGGCTAAGCTTCTGGTGTCATTCAAAGAGGATCCAGTATCTGTCAGCGTGGGATGACATGTTTGACTCGTCACACTGCTCGGCTTGCACCTGTCACTCTTAGGCTTTCGAATACTGGTCAAGGCTCTTGCCACCCCCATAGTGCTTTTTTAAACAAGGCTCAAAAGACAAACCCACTACCATAAATAACACAAGTAACAAAAAACTGAGGGTAATACTGCTCAATGCCAGAAGTCTAAACCTCAAAATGCACTCACTCGAGGCACTTCTCAGTATGGAGAAAATCGATATATGTGCAGTAACAGAAACTTGGTTTAAGGCTCCAGAGAGCACCCCAGCACTACCAGGCTACAACTCATACCATACATTTTGGCCACAAAACCCGGACGGAACTACAAAAGGTGGGGACGTATCCATATTCATCAAGGATACCCACACCTCCAGGTTAGTGGCACAGCACGATGCTTCAGAGATCATCCATGTGCAACTAACAATGGGCAAAACTTAAATTCGAACTGTAGCTTGCTACATATCACCCACAATGTCCCAGGACCTCCATTCCGCATTTCTGGAAACATAAAGGTCCTACCAAACACACTGATATTGGACGATTTCAATTACCCAAACATTAACTGGGAGAACTACTCAAGTACTAACTCCCTTGCCCAACATTTCCTAGAATTTATAAACTCAAATGCCCTGGATCAACTGGTCAACACTCCCACCAGAGGTGACAACATATTGGACCTGGTCATCACCAACATGGGCGACTGGTGTTCCACAACAGAGATCAACCCCTCGCTGGTTAGATCTGACCATAAACTAATCACTCTGTATATACACATTCCGCCGCCACCCCTGGTCAAAGAAACCACTGTGAAAAACTTTTCAAAAGCAAACTTCATGTTACTTAAGACCAAGGTGGAAAGTTTCAAGCCCCCATGCTAAAGGATAACGTTGCCCAAGCTGCAAAATCCTTAACTAATGCACTCTACAGGCACCTGCAAGAATGCATGGATTGTGCTACACCAAGCAAAACCAAGACTGACTCCTCCAAGAAAAGGAAACCAGTCTGGTGGACCCCTGCCATAAACAAGATATACAATAGAAGGAGGAAACTAGTACAGAAAAGAGTAAAATCCCAAGAAGGTAAGACATCCCTGATCAGTATCAGCAAGAAACTACAATCCCTCATAAAATCATCCAAGGCTACCTTCGAAAGAAAAATTGCCAAGAAATCCAAAGATAACCACAAGGCATTCTAAGTGGCAATTCTCAGATCTGCTCGGAGTTAGTGCAGAATGGCACAAAATACACTGAACCGACCAATACTGCCAAAATCCTGGCAGACAGATTCAGTGCAAATTTCACCCCCCTCTCACCCCCAAAAGGGCCTATAACCATACCAGAAGAATGTAGTGCCCCTGAAATCACAGACACTTAGGTTAAAACAGCCCTCTCCAAAGCCAAAACACAACATCAGTGGGACCGTACGGTATCCCAGGCTGTGTCCTACACGAGCTCAAAGATGAACTGACCCCTCACCTAAACACAGTGTTCAAAGTCAGCCTCTCCACAGGCTATGTGCCCATAGAGTGGTGCACTCCACAAAGGTGGAGCCATAACAGACCCCGGGGAACTATCACCCTATAAGCCTGACTAACTTGGTCTGCAAGGCTACGGAACACATCATCATCATGGATCTCATTAACAGTAACATTGGGAACCTCCAAAACACTGGACCCTACCCAGTTCGGCTTTGTTAAGGGCAGATCATCCCTCCTAAACCTGGTGGACATCTTTGAGGCAGTTAGCAAGGCTATAGACGAGGGAAAGGTGGTCCACACAGCCTACCTAGACCTCACAAAGGCCTTCAACACCATTCCCCATTCTGAACATCTCTCACATATTGTATTTGCATGTTTTAAGAGTAGTAGGATGTCTGTATAAATGAGGCAATTGCTTAATCAGACAAGCTAGGTATTACAGACAAGCACACCAGCCTGAACATAAACCCCTATGTCACGAGATGGTTTGCGAACTGACTCACGGACAGAACCCACATGGTAAGAGTTGCGAGAGCTATGTCTGACTCTAAACCGGTTAAAAGTGATGCAGGGCTCAGTCCATGGACCCCTCCTGTTTGGTATATACTTCTCAGAAATACAGGCAAGCACAGGAGGTGACTGCAAACTAGGGGCTATGACTCTCCAGCTGACATGGGCATCCTCCAAAAGGGTCTCACTGAGACAGATACCTGGTGTCAAAACCATGGCCTCAAGCTAAATGCCAAAAAGTGCATAGTCATCCACTTTGGAAAAAACAAAGTACCCACAAACTACCACATAGGTGGTAGCCCCCTAAATACGGAAGATATAATAAGGGGTCTGGGGACCCAAGTAGATAGTAATCTCTCATTTGATAATCACATTGCCAAAGTGGTTAGAAAATCATTCTATGTGGCCCACCTAATCACAAAAGGGTTTGCATCCAGATCAAAAGAGGTCATTGTGCCCCTCTACGCATCACTCATCAAACCCATCATAGAGTACAATGCCCCATTTGGGATTTACCTTACAAAACACCTGCAGCAGCTGGAGAGACCACAGAGGTACCTCACCAGGAGGATCACTGGCCTCAAACAGATGCCCTATGCAGCTTGACTGAATAAACTCCAGCTGTACTCTGTTGCATACTGCCTATTCAGAGATGATCTATGCTTGACATACAAGGCCATGTCCAACCCAGAATTGATGGGCATGCTCCACCTAAAGAAAACCATATCCTCTCGAGCCACACACTCTAGGAATATAAACCTCACCACAACAATAAATAGGACGTGCTGGAGAGATAGATCCCTGTCCCAGAGACTTCCCATGCTCTGGAACAAGATTCCAATCTACATTAGGCAGAGCTCCTCGCTAACACTCTTCAAGAGAAACCTTGACAAGTGGATGGGAAATAGAAAGTTTACCCCAGGGATCACTTCAATGGCTCTGCTGGACAGAGGCACAGGGAACTACTCTAAGGGGGTGGCAAAAGCCAACACAATTCCGGTTAGGCTTATAAATGCCTTCGGGCAGATAACATAGTAGCTACCTATGAACATCTCTCACATATTGTATTTGCATGTTTTAAGAGTAGTAGGATGTCTGTATAAATGAGGCAATTGCTTAATCAGACAAGCTAGAGAAATGGTGGGAAACTGACCTTCCATTATGTCAGCTGTACTCTGTAATAACTGGTGGAGGGTAGAAGAGATGAACTAGGTTCTGTTGTAGAGCTAGTAAAATTAGCTAATTTATGGGATGTTCAGGAGTAGAAACCTGCAAAAAAAAGTGCATCTCGGTTGCTCTCTGGGCAGCAGTGCACAAATGTGTTGTGCACCGAGAGCAGGGAAGCCTAGAAGGGTTCCCTAGCAGTTATCTAGGGAAATTTGAGTTTTTAAGCATTGGCATCTATACACAGCAGTGCTAACCCCCATTGCATGGTGAGCAGCTGTGCGCAAATACTGTATTTAAATATCAGTTAAGTAAAACAGATTTCAAACAATCCAACCAATACGATAGCCCAAGACTGAGCTTTGTTCCAACAATGCTCAACTCAGATGGGTCCTTGATTACACTCTTCTGCCATAAGGGTGCAGGAGGCCCCTTTTGATGTAAGATGGCTGGCTTTAGTCCTCAGAAAATGTCAGTCTAAATTCAGCACGTCTGAATCTAGCCTATGGTATAAATTCTTCAAGTACTGTAAACAGGCAGTGCAGAAAACACAGTCACAAACAATAAAATCAGTTTAAAGTAGGTGGCAAAACAGTTGCAAGCAGTTTAAAAGTGCAAAGGTTGTAAAAATACTTATTTTTCAGTGGAATTCACAAGATACTTTGACTTCAGATTTCTGGCTAAGGAGGCCAAACTCTGAGCAGCTCTGGTAAACTGATAGAACTTACATGTTTTTCCCCAAGATACAATAAACGGGCTAGACTAAATACACAGGAACATGTGCATTTAATTGAAAGCTTTGACATGCAGCAAATAACTACTTCAGATCATGCACCAATTAAAAACAATAAAAATGCAGGGTAATGAAGTAAAAATGAGACACTGGCACTTTCCCACCTATCTGTTAAAAAAGAGAAGAATTTAAAGTATGGGTTGTGGAAATTATTCCAAAGTTATTAGGGAAGACAGAAATATCTTCAGAAGTTATAACTAGTGAGTGGGGAAAAATGAAAATGGAGTTTAAAAAATAGGGTAGAAATAAAATAGAAATAGTTATGGTTAAGAAGTAATATGAATGGCTTAGAGTGGGTGACAAAGGATAAAGTACTGCAGAATAAGGGGAATCTCACAGAGCAAGAGGAGGCAGACATGCACAGTGCTAAAGGGAAAATAAGGGAGTATCTACATAATCTACACAAGTTTAGAAAGATTACTGTTAAGTAACTATTTTTGGAAATATCTCCAGAGCACAAAAACTTAGCAGAACAATTTAGGCAACAGAAATGAGAAAGGGTGATCACAGAGTCTAAAACAAGAAAAATAACCAGAAACCCTACAGAGGTATTTTTTCAGCTGCAAACCTTAAACATCACTTTCAATATATCCAGTTATTGTCAGTCAACCATTACATAGCTCAATCAAATTGTGCCTTCTTTTAAACCTTGTTCCTCCTCTGCATCTATTGATCCCACATTTCCCATTTTTTCTATGTAATTTGCTTTTACCCGTTTCTTAAGATCCCACTTCCAGTTGTTTTATCTCTGTTACTATCCTCGCTACTTCTAGTAGAGTTTGTTTAGACTTTGATTTCCATTTTCTAGTAAATGCTTTTTTTGGCAGCCATCATAATTAGACTCGGCAAGGCTTTACTATGTCTAGACAATTCCGATTCTGTTTCATAGCTCAAAAATCATTTCCCTAGTTACTCTCATTTGCTCACCCAGCACCTCTGACAGAAGAGTCTGCAGGGAATCTTTAAAGTCTGCCAACCCATTACACTCCCAGAAAATATGCTACCAGTTACCTCTGTCTTCCACATCACACCTTCAACATTTGCTGACTACAAGAGGAAAAACATTTTTGGAGTCTACTTGGGTTATAAAAATACCTATGTAAACACTTCCACACAAAGATCCTAAATCCTCTAGATTTTGTTACATATTTGGGAGGCATACATATATCCCCCCATTTGTTTATTTGTGAATTGCTTATCCAGACTCTCTTCCCAATCTTTCCTAACCTCCTCTGATTGATTCTTACAGTTATCATGCAATATTTTATATGCTCTACTATCTTTCTTAACCTCCACTGATTGATTCTTAAAGTTATCATGCAATATTTTATATGCTCTACTATGCCGCAGTGGTACAGTGGTAGAGTTGTTACCTCGCAGCAAGAGGTTCTCCCGTTCGATTCTCGGCTTGGGAGTGCCTTCTGCGTGGAGTCTGCATGTCCTCCCCACGGTTGGGTAGCCTTCGAAAGGCATGTGTGTGTAAGTGGGCGTGCCTTCGTTGAAGGTTGGGCGTCAAGCTGGCACCTTGGCATTTCGTAAAAATCTACTGCCAATCATTAGCGGACCGGAGTTCTGCTGTGGCGATCCCTTACCGGGAAAAAGCCGAAAGACAAACAACAACAATTTTATATGCTCTACTAATTACTCCTTTCTTAACTTCAACTTCTGTTTTAGATTCTACTAAAACCTCTAACAGTGCTGGTCTTTCATTTAGGACCCCACACCTTTTTCTCCTCTTTGCCTATATTCTGATATCAATCCTTAATAGGGAAGGCAATCTTTAACCTGCAATCAATCAAGTTATTGGTGTCTTCTCATTCTATTATGTTTCTCTCTCCAGTTATTTGCTCCCAATACCTTGGCTCCTCTGCCAGTTCTCTCCAATACATTCCAGCTCCTTCTTTGCCTATTTTCCGTATCCCTAAGTGCAGTCATCCCTATCAATAGAATCCCCTTTCTCCATTCCCGTATTGGCTTAATTCTTAGAACACTTTCTGTTACTTTACATATATAATATTCTGCGCGATTATCGTTGCTCTCCTTAAAAGTCTGCATCCAAAATCCCATTCTTTCCTTGTTTCTTGAGCGTCCCCCCTGTTTCATCATCAACTCTTTCCACTCTGAATTATAGTTTTCTGATTGTGTTACGTACAGGAGCCTTAACCATGTTGCTCTGAAATACCCCTTCAACTTAGGTAATCTCAATCTGCCTGCTCTATTGGAAGAATAAGCTTATCCCCACTTGACTCTTGCCATCTTCCCCTCCCATCTAAACTCCTTCAGCTCTTTATTAACTGCTATCCCACAACTTCCCCTCTGGTTGATAAAAAATATGCCTGACCTGTGTATAGTAAATAAAGGGACTAAAAAGCATTTTAACTGCTTGTATCTTACTATCGATATCCATATAACAGAGCTTCCATTTTCTCAGTTTTTTACATTATCTTTTGTTTAGTCTCTTCCCACATATCCTTAGCTGCCATACTAGTATCATTTTAATCCATACTCCTAAATACTTCATTTTATCATATCCCCATAAGTACTGATATTGCTGAACCAATTCATATGTGGGTACATATATAACTGCTACTGCTTTTGTTTTAGCTTCATTAAGTGTGTATCCTGAAAAGGTTTGAAACTGTCTCAATATGTTCCAGAGCACTGTAATATCCATTTTTGGTTTTGTCAGGTATATAATAATGTCATCTGCAAACAGAGCCATCTTTTCTTGACTACCATACCAATTATATCCTTGAATTTCTGAGTCCCTTATTTTCTTTGCCAATGGTTCTAAATATTGCAAACAACAAAGGGTACAGAGGACACCCCTGTTTGGCTCCTCCCCTCAAGCAGAGATTATCAGAGAGGACCTCACCCATAATAATTTTTGCCTCTGATCCCCTTGTATATCCTCCTAATCAGCCTTATCATTTTATCAGGGAATGCAAATGCTTCCATTGCTCTGCTAATAAAGTCCCAACTTATTTTGCCAAATGCTTTTGCTGCATCAAGACCCACCAACAACAGTGGTTATTTTCTTACATTCTGCTTCTCCCTGGATCATCACTGTTCTGTTAATGCTGTCAAATGTTTGTCTCCTTCCACAAAATCACATTAGTTCATATCTATTGACTTTGGCATCACTTTTGTCATTCCTTTAGCCATTATAGACATAAATCATGGTTTAGTATTGAAATGGGCCTGTATGAAAGCTGGGTCTGATGGATATTTACCCTCTTTAGGTATTACAGCTACCACTGCTTTCTTCCAGGATGCTGGTACTTCTCCCCCTCTTAAAATACTAGCTAATCTTTTATCAGTTTTTTCCTCCTAGCTTCCAAACCTCCACAGGTATACCATTTATTCCTGGGGACTTTCCTGCAGATTGGTTATACATTACCATTTGTATCTCATCTCCTCCAATCCTGTTAGCAACTGAGCCTCCTCTGCCTCTAACTTTGGCAAATTTAATTCTTTCATAAACATTTCCATTTGTACTTTTTCTTGATTTCCATATTTTTCTGCTTTCTACAGACTTTCATAGAATTTCCAAACTATTTCTAACACTTCTACAGGATCCCTTATCTTCCTTGCTAGAGGTTCCCAAAGCTTGGCGACAGCCCTTTCTACTTTCTGTTGCCCCAGTCATAGTGCTAAATCTTTTTGTGCTCTAGAGTTATCAAAAAAGAGTTGCTTAATAGTAATCTTTCTAAAGTCATGGATATTATTGAGGTAATCCTTTATTTTCTGTTTAGCATTCTGCAGTTGCTCCTCTTCTAGTTCTGTGAGAATCCCCCTATTTTGCAATACTTACTTGTCAGTCCCTCTAAATAATTCTTACTACATCTTAACCAAATATCCTTTCTTTTATTTCCATCTTATTTTTAAATTCCACTTTAATTTTATCCTACTGCCTATGTATATTTTCAGAAGAAATATATATCTTCTCTAATAGCTCCTGAACAATTTCCACTAGCCGTTCCTTAAATTCCTCTATTTTCAACAGATAGATAGGAAAGCGCAAGTGTCTCACTTTTATTTTATTAACCAGTGTTTTTATTATAGTTATTATTGGTGCATGATCTGAAATAGTTATTGGGTGCTTATCAAGAGCTTCAATAAATGCACATGTTGCTGTGAAATGTAAATTCTGTGTGTCTAGCCTAGCCCAGTTTTTGTATCTTAGGGAAGAATACATAAATTCACTCCAAATATTTTCATAAATTTCTTTAAAAATCTACCCTCCTTTGTTATATTTTCCCTTCTGAGCTCCCCAGACGCATCTTCAATGTTGCAAATCAAATTCCAGTCTCCCAGCTGATTATTTTTCTCAGAATTCTCTTACTCTCCATTATAGCAGTTTTCAGTAGAATATAAATACATGCCCGTGTAATCCTCCTCCCTTGCCAGTAGCCCCTTAGTACTACAAATCTACAATTTCTGTCTTTTTTATCATCTTCTGTTAATATTGGAGCTCCTCTTGCAATTAATATAAGTACTCCTATCTTCCTTTGCCCCAGGTATTCAACTGAATAACCGTACTGAAAACCTTTCTTTATCAAATTCACATGTTCAGTTTTTTGCAACTGTGTCTCCTATAGCTATTTGCATGCTACATTTTTAACTATAGTTCACTACTCTTTCATTCTTTTGTCTTTATCTGTGAGAGCTTTAACGTTTAAAGACATTACAGAAATCATATTTTTGAGGGATTATTATTCCCTCCTTTTATGTATAACAGCCTTTTTGTTAAATGTCTAGTTCCAGCTTTTGCATAACATGCATGCACTGTTTGGCAGATTAATCTTTTATACAACCATTTCTTGTCATCTCCATTTGAGCCTATGTCACATCTTGGAGAACTTTTTATTTTATTGAAAACCCTCAAACAAAAATGCACACAACCTCCAACACCCCCTAAAACCTATAAACTTAATAACAACACACAAAACTATGCACATATTCAAATATTGTAGTGTTACCTTCCTAGTAGGAACAAATGATCAAAACTGACAGCCACACACACAGACTTGAGCTAAACTAAAAGATTATCCAAGACGCGTGGTAGAGCCTGTGTTTCTATTAAGTGCTGTCAGGTTTTGCCTTATCTTTATAACTCTCTCACCTGGGCAAACACTTGAATGCTTTCAGAAAACAAACATTTTCTCCAAGCCATTTCTCTTTATCAGATTGTCTGATAGGAAAACTAATGAAATCCAAGTGCAGGCAAAAGTACACAAACCAAAACAATAAAACCACGAAAAGTGCACTGAAAGCGACCCAATGAAGCCACGGATGAAGGCAACCAGTATATGTAACGTTTTATTGAAGAATAAATCACACTAAAAACACTCCATCTCCATTAACGCTATTTAAACATCCGTTTTCGTTTCATTACACTTCATCAGATGTGGGTTAGAGTGAAGACTGCCCTTTATATACAATCAAACCTGTGACATCTTTGTGCCAACCAAAATTAATTTCTAATATAAAATAAATTAATTTAACCTTTTCAAATTGTAATAAAAACCTTAAAAAGTATTTATATTAGTATTTATTACCAAAGATATAATTACTATATTATAAATTAAAACACAATTAGATTAACACAGGGTGTTCATGAGTGTAAGTAAATAAATAAAAGTTAATAAAAATTATACGTTCCTCAATTCATTTGTAAATCAATGTCTGTGCGCCATCTGCTGTTTAATAGGAGCAAATTATATAAATAGCTATAAAAACCATGGGATATAAATCACAATCTTTTCATATTTAAATAATAGATAAAATAGTAAAACACTGTTCCAGAAATTTCATATACATGAAAAATGTATATCAGTATAAAAAGTATGGTAGAATGAGACATGGAACTTTTAAATGTGGGCGTTGTTTACAATGTGAACATATTTTGAATAAAGAATCCTGTACTTTGGAAAGTAGGAAAGTTGAATTAAAAAGCAAAGAATTTAGTAATTGTGAAACAGCAGATTTAGTTTATTTAGCCACATGCCGCCAATGCCATCTTTCTACATAGGGAAAACTGAAAGAAGGTTAAAGAAAAGAATTTATGAGCATTCCTATGACATTCATACTAAAAATGATAATGCTTTATTTAAGCATTCTTTGGAATGTCCAAATGCCTTCTTTCTTTTCTTTGTATTAGAAAAAGTAAATATAGGTGGATGTGGCGGCATGTAGGAAGAAACCATTGAATCTAGAGAATTGTGGTGGCAAGTGACCTTGCAGGCCAATAAAAGACCAGGATTAAATGAACACTTATCACTTGCCCCACTTTTAAAATTGACAGCAGCTAAATTATATCATTCACACATGGTTCACAACTTTTTTACACGGATATACATTTTTATGTTCACATATGTTTAATAACTTTTTATACTGATATACATTTTAGAACAGTGTTTTACCATTTTATCTATTATTTAAATATGAAAAGATTGTGATTTATATCCGATGTTTTTTATAGCTATTTATATAATTTGCTCCTATTAACCAGCAGATAGCACATGGACATTGATGTACAAATGAATCAATGAACATATAATTTTTATTAACTTGTGTAACCCTGTGTTAATCTAATTGTGTTTTAATTTATTCTACAGTCATTATATCTTAGGTAATAAATACGAATATAAATACTTTTTAAGGTTTTTATTACAATTTGAAAAGGTTTAATTAATTTATTTTATATTAGAAATTCATTTTGGTTGGCTCAAAGTTGTTTTATGTCACAGGTTTGACTGTACATAAAAGAGCAGTCTTCACTCTAACCCACATCTGATGAAGTGTGATGAAACGAAAATGGATTTTTAAATAGCGTTAATGGAGATGGAGTGTTTTTAGTGTGATTTATTCTTCAATAAAACATTACACATACTGGTAGCCTTTGTCCGTGGCTGCATTGGGTTGCTTTCAGTGCACTTTTCGTGGTTTTGTTGTCTGATAGGAACTTGAGAACCAGACACAAAACTGTTTACTAGAAAAAAAGTCTTACAGTAGTCAACATTCATTTTCATTTACTTGCGTGTTATTATATAAAGCTAATGGCCTTAACCCAGTCATTCCCCTATGCATGAATGAGAAAAACACATTCATTTTTCTTTTGTCGTAACCAGATACTTTTCTTTTACATTGCAGTTCCTACTTTTCTTAAATATGAATAAGGAGAAAGAGAGAAGAAGGGAGAAAGGAAAAAAACAGCATCACATATTTACATTAGTACCCCCTTACCTTTATAAATAACTGAAAAAATTACTTTATAACATGCAAAGGAAATCATGCACCATTTAAATAGTACTCCCTCCTCTCAGTCTCCCAAGTATTTTTCTGAACATCAATAACATAAAGTAGGGCATATGCTTTAGTGTCCCCTACAAGTTTAACCATGTCCAAGAAAGTCCAATATTTGAAGATTTTCTTTTTCTATTCCTATTCATCTCCATCTCCCAACCCTATCTCTGCTTCATTTCCAGTGCACTGTAGATTCTTCTAGTCAAGTCATGAGCTTTTTCCCTCTCTCAAGCATTTTCTGTTGAAACAATGGGAAAAGTTTTGCTGGCACAGTCTCTCTGTGGTCTTTCCTACCAGAAGAACAAGCAGAATCTCCTGTTTCACATCTCACTTTTTGCTGGACAAACATCTGCATTTCTTCCTTAGCATGTACTCTTATCAAAAAAAATAAGTTTGCTCCTCCAGGGAAAAATATTTGAAAATCTCACACCTGCTTCTTGACTTTCCCTGAATAAAGGAATACATTTATTCCTCATCTGCATGGAGTACAAGTAGTCATTCGCCTCACTCAGCTGTCTCCCACTTTTAGTACTTTGTTCATCTCTCACAGTTTTGCAAACATCACCTGCTTCTGCTGGTAAGATTGCATCTTTACTATTAAAGGACTAGGTTTTCTCATAGCCAGGTTTGAAGCATATACACAATGTGCCCTTTCAATTAATACCTGCTGTAGAGTACCAGTCCATTTGCTTATTTGTGCTTTTATAAAATTAATACAGTCTGTTCCTTCCCGCTTCTCAGGTACAGCAGAAAATCTGAGGTTTTCCCTACGTGCTCTGTCCTCTAATTCTACTGTTTTATTGAAACATCTCTTCTTGTGCAGTCTCATATTCATCCAGTCTTTTCTTCATTTTGACCTCCGGGTTTTATCACCTTATGTGAGTATCTGTTTAAAGCTTCTTCCATTTTTTCCAGCCTTGTGTCGTTTGAGTTGATATACTCCATCAATGTTTCATTTATTTTAGTCAGGTATGTGTACAACTGCTTTATAGTTTCCTCGAGGTTACTGGAAGTCATGTCTGGAGCTTGCACTACTTTTTGTTGAACAGCTACAGTACTTTTTCCACTCAGTGTTTTTTTTTTTTTTGTCACCTTCTGCAGTTGATTTTCTTTCAGGTCCTCTGTATTCCTTTTTTTTCCTGGCATCCAGGCAGTGTACTTATTAGCCAGTTACTGAAATTTACTAAGAAATCCAGACCCACTGGCGTTTTCTGTTAAGTTTCTGTTTTCACACTGGGAGAGCTAGAATTAAGCTCTTAGTCAATGTGCAGCCATCTTGGAAGTTCAGACACTATAGAGGTATTAGAGATTTCAGAAATTTTATGAAAATTTGTACAAAGCAGAGAAATGTGGAAATAAAGAAAGAGCAGATATGGCAATATTTATGGAAGACTTAGTTATGCCAAGGTTAGAGGTAGATAAGGCTCAAAAACTAACAGCTAAGATAGGAGGAGATGAGAAAAATGGTGATGCATAATCAACTTTCAGGAAAACTTTCAGGAACAGATGGCATTCCTGTGGAAGTTTGGAAGTTAGGAAAAAAGAAAGTGGTACAGATATGGAAGATTTTATTTAATGGTATATTAAAAGGCACTGAAATATAAACATCTTGGAAGAAAGCTGTGGTGGTTGTATTATTTAAAGGCAGTAAAGACTCATCAGACTCTGCTTCATATAGACCCATTTCAGTGTTAAACCATGATTATAAAGTGTTTATGTCTATAGTAGTTAAACAAATGGCAAATGTGTTGCCAAAATTAACAGATGTGGATCACAGTACTTTTGTGGAGGGGAGGCAAACATTTAACATTAACAGAACAATGATGATCCAGAGGGAAGAATAATGTAAAAAATGACATTAATTTTAGTGGGTCTTGATGCAGTGAAAGTATTCAATACAGTAAGCTGGTATTTTAGAAGTAGGGCAATGGAAGCATTTGTATTCCCTGATGCAATAACAAGGTTAATCAGGATGATGGATCAAAGGCAATAACTAAAGTGGGAAGGTTCCCTTCTGATACATTGTGTTTGAACAGACGAACCAGGCAAGGGTGACCCCCCCTTTATTTGCTCTATATTTAGAGCCATTGGCAAGGAAACAAAGGACTGAGAAATGCAAGGATATAACTGGTATGGTAATCAAGAAAAGTTGGCTTTATTTGCAAATGATATTATTTTGTACCTGCTAAATCCAGAAAAGGACATCTCAGTGTTGTGGAACATTCTGAGACAGTTTTACGACTTTTCAGGATGTAAAATTATGAAAATAAAACAAAGGCTATAGGCTGTAAATTATGTGCCCACACAAAATTGCTTTAGAATACCCATACTTATGGGGACATGATAAGACAAAAGTATTTAGCAGAACAGATTAAAAGGGCTTCTGTTACGGCAGATAAGGATTTGTGAGAAGAGACTTAACAAAAGATAATATATAAAGTGAGAAGCTGGAAACTCTTTTTTAAGGATATGGATAGGAAGATATAAGCAAAGAAAATGTTTTAGACCCTTTAGCTTTATATATGGGTCAGGCATCTTTTTATCATCCAGACAAGAAGTTTTGGACAATAAATAATTGATAAAAAGTTGAAGGAATTTATCTGGGAGAAGAACAGGGCAAGAGTTAAGTGGGATAAGGTGAGCCTTCCAATAGAACAAGGTGCTTTAGGATTACCTGATTTGAAGGGATAATTTAGAGCTACACTGTTGAAGGTTCATGTACATAATACAAGCAGAAGGTTATAATTCAAGGTGGAAAGGGCTGATGATAATAATGTAGGGGGAATGTTCAAGAAATAAAGACATGGGATTCTAGATGCTTATCCTTAAGGAGAATAACAATCATACAGAATATTATATTTATAAAGCAACATAAAGTATGTTAAGAAGTAACACATGAGAATTGAGAAAGGAGATTCTGCAGATAGGGATGACTGAAAGTAGGGGTTCAGAAAATAGGCAAGAGGGGTGGAATTTTCTGGAGAGAAGAGGTAATAGAGTGGGATAAGACCAAGATGTTTGGATTGCAGGCTAGAGACTGCCTTCACTACAAGAGACTGAGATCAGAGTGTAGGCAAAGTGAAAGGGATAGGAGAATCTTAAGTGAAAGATCTGTTCTGGTAGAGTTTTTACATGAATCTACAACAGAGGCTGGTGTTACAAAAGGATAATAAGTAAGACATATAAAATATTGCACAATAATGATAAGAATCAATCGGAGGAGGTTTGAAAAGATTGGGAAGAGAGACTGGGGAAGCAAATTACAAGAGAACAGCGAGAAAACGTATGTATGACTCCAAAGTAAGCACCAAATTCTAGGTTTAGGATCTTTGCTTGGAAATCCTTACATAGGTATTTTTTACCCCACCCAAAGCAAACTTCACAGAATTTTTCATCAGCCAAATAGCAAATGTTGGAGGTGTGATGGCAAGGAGAAAGGTACCTAGGAATATATGTTTTGGAATTGTAATCAGTTTGCAGATTTTAAAAACTCCATACAGACTTCTCTGTCAGAAATATTTGGGTGAGCAAATGGCTGTAATTAAGGAAATTATTTTGAGCTGGGACACAAGATCTGAATTGACTAGACATAGCAAGGCCTTATTAAGTTTAATTATGTTGGCTGCCAAAAAAATAATTAGTAAAAAATGAAAATCAAAGTCTAAACCAACTGTATCTGAATTACTGAATATTGTACACGAGATAAAATTACTAGAAGACGGAACTTTAGAAAAGGGAAGGCTTAAATTACCAATAAATAAATGTAAATTGTGGGAACAACACATGCAGAATAATATTCAGAATGAGGGGAGGGTGAGCTTTAAGGGAAGGCAGGAATTCAGCAATTAATGAAATGCTAGACTGATGACAGTTACAAAGAAAGAAAAGGTGGTGATGTATAACATATGTAAATGGAATAATGTTAATATGTTTGGTTTTCTTTTCTGTTAATATAGGTTTGGCTACGTCAAGTGATAATTTGCTAAAGGTGTTAAAAAAAGGCAGACAGGATTTACAGAACATTTTAGAGAATAAGCAGTGTATGTGGATTAATACTGGTGCACTGTTTAGACTTGGCCTAAATGAGTATTTTTAAATGTGTTCCAGTTACAACTTGTCATTTTTAGTCTTGAATATTTTTGGACTATACACATATTATAATTCTGTAAGCCTTTGTACTATATGGAATGCCATTGTCTTTATATTTGTTTACTTTTTATGTATTTTTTTTAATTTTTCATATTTACTGGTTGTAATGTTTGGCAGTCGCACAGAAGATTACTGTTCTTTGCTGTTACTGAGCTGCTTCCTGTAGTTAAGGGTAAAGCTGAACAAGTCACTTAACTAACCTCTTGTGTCCAATAGGCTTACCTGGTTAACAAATGAATTAGAAAAAAAAGTGTCAGTGACTCGATAGACAGCACACTTTGCCTTTTATTGCTAGAAGATTAAGAAGGCCATGCTTTCCATTCCCACAGCTGGTACTTGGATTAATTCTCCAGTACTAGTACTTTACTGCAGCATACACAGAGTGCTGTACTCCTGAATGTGCCATCCATCTTCCTTCTGATGGGACATTAAGCCAAGGTCTCATCTGGTTGAGCTGGTGGTAGATCAGGTCACTGCAAAATATTACATGGTTCTTACCAAAAAAAATTGTGGGAAGTGCTTCAAGGCCAAATTTACACTAAAAATCCAAGGAAACAGCTAGAGAGTGCTAGACACCATTCACCATACGAACTACCAAACTATAAATGCAGTCACCACTTTAACAAAATGAACCTTTACTTACATGAAGCGCTTTTCGTCTCACTATTAGCAAGATTTCTTCAGACAACACTAATAACCAACATTAACCCTTAAATACATAAACTGAAATTGAAAACTAATTAATTGATTGTTAAAACAATTACCCCAACCACCAATGGAAAACCAGTGGTGTATTTTAAAAACGGTTACATTCGGTTAAACAATGTATCAGGAGTCAGTTCTTCACTACTATAAACATTACTCCTACCATTCATAACAGTTCGTCCAACCTGAACCTAATGGATAAGAATACACATATCTAATCACTTTACTATTGACAACTTAAAAAACCTTCTACATCAATATAAATATACATATAAACACACACACACACACACACACACACACACACACACACATACACACACACACACACACACACACACACACACACACACACACACACACACCTCATTTATACATCTATAACTATTCAGGGGAACATTATGTAATGTTAAAATATTAACATATTACCATATAAAATATCTACATACAACTCCCCAATATTTGCTTTTCCAAGAGTACCATACATTCATTTCAAATATTTGATATTTCATATTTAATAACTCCTATTCTATTAGAAATTCATATTCCTATAAGTTAATAAATTATTAATAAATAATGAATAAATGGTCTTACTTGAAAACATAAGATTAATAACAAATAAAATTGATAGTCCCCCCACCTTTTTTATGTAATTATTGTTATTATTAGTATTACTGTAATGTTATCTTGCAAGACTCCTTAATTTCAGGATGCAGATTATTGAATAAATTTCATTCAGACCCGGGTTCTGGCATGCTCTGGATCTCAATTGCCATTTCAGTTCTAGTTTTTCTAATAATAAAGCTGCTGGACCTCCCCTCAAATTTACGCTAGTTCAAGTTAATAACACCAAAAAGAGCATTGTCCTAGTGGGACTAACCAGGTCAACAATGAGTATATAAAACTGAATAAGTAAACTAAACAAAAATAAAATAAATGGCCATGCCTACAGTTACTTTGCTATACTGAGGTCCGGGCTGTTTATTCATTTGAGAAATCTGTTGCTTTTATTTATATACAAGATGGGGTCTTTCTGTGAAGACTTTAGGTTTTGCTGTAAGAAAATGTAGAAAAGTATGGGTCTATTTAAATTATTTAGAAATATTTAAGTTATTCAATATTTTCTGTACAAAAAAATGGGAAAATACTGCAAACAACAGTGTTATACAAATGACATCACAAAAGTTTGAGAAGAGAGATGCATTTTTATTTATTTATTTTTATTGATATTGGCCATATGGCTTTCCACGTGTCTTTCTGACACTACTTAAATGAGAGTGGAGAAAGTCCAAATTGATTAGACACTGAAGAAGCCCTTTTTGTCAAAAGACATTTGTTTTCTGCCTACCTCTGGAATAAATACTTTTGCTTGTTTATTCCTTCAATTTGTGTGCTGGCGGTCATTTTGTGCTTGCATATTTACTTTCTGTGAACTTTATTGTGAACTAAGAAGCCAGTACTGTATGTTTGGCTTTCATATACACTTACAAATATGTATGTATTTTCCCCAGATGGTGACAGTGGTGGCATAAAGAACAGTTTTAAAATGATGCCAATCACCAAAAGTTAAAAAAACATACCAGCACAAGGTTATTGTGATAAAGGTAAATATTAAAATTTGTGGTAAATTAAAAGTATTGATTATAAAAATAGACCTGATTATGTACAGACTTGTGAGCCTCATTGTTTTTAATTTGTCTTTGTACTATATTCATTTAAGTAGAGAGGACTGCATACAATGCCAGACTCAATGCTAAAATCAGTTTTCTTCTATACTTTACATTTTATGTACATCGTTACTAATGTATTAAAAACTGGTTACATTGGTGGTTATCATGAGGCAAATGACTACAGGGGAGGACATTCTACAGAACCAAGTAGTTACAGACTAATTAGCCTCATAAATTTACATTGCAAGGTGATGGAGAAGAATAGCCAGTCACGGAACATAAGTCAGGAATTCGAAACTTCCTTCTCCATGACTTCACTTAGCATGGTATTGTCAAAGGTAGACCTTGTATGCTTAAACTTATAAATTTCTTGAACAGCGTGAATGTTACCTTAGGCAAAAGTTTATCAGCCCATACAACTTACCTTGATATTGTTAAAGTATATGACAATACCTCAAAATAGAATAAAACAAACTCAAGAGACCTAAAAGTAACTAATCTTCTTTCGGCTGTTCCCGTTAGGGGTCGCCACAGCGGATCATCTGTTTCCATTTCTTCATGCCTCTGCATCATGCTCTTTCACACCAATCGCCTGCATGTCCTCTCTCGCCACATCCATAAACCTTAACTTAGGCCTTCCTCTTTTCCTCTTACCTGGCAGCTCCATCCATAGCATCCTTTTCCCAATATACCCAGCATCCCTCCTCAGCACATGTCCAAACCAACGCAATCTCGCCTCTCTTGCTTTGTCTCCAAACTGTTCAACCTGAGCTGACCCTCTAATATACTGATTCCTAATCCTGTCCATCCTTGTCACACCCAGTGCAAATCTTAACATCTTTAACTCTGCCACATCGAGCTCTGACTCCTGCCTTTTTGTCAATGGCACTGTCTCCAACCCATATAACATAGCTGGTCTCACTACCCTCTTGTAGATCTTCCCCTTCACTCTTACTGGTACCAGTCTGTCACAAATCACTCCTGACACTCTTCTCCAACCATTCCACCCTGCATGTACTCTCTTCTTCACCTCTCTTCCACACTCACCATTGCTCTGAACTGTTGATCCCAAGTACTTAAACTCATCCACCTTTACCAACTCTACTCCCTGCATCCTCACCATTCCTCTACCCTCCCTCTCATTTACACACATATATTCTGTTTTAGCCCTGCTGACCTTCATTTCTCTCCACTCTAAAGCATATCTCCACCTCTCCAGGGTCTCCTCAACCTGGTCCCTACTCTCACTATATATCACAATGTCATCTGCATACATCATAGTCCACAGGGCCTCATGTCTGATCTCATCTGTCAACCTGTCCATCACCACTGCAAATAAGAAAGGGCTCAGAGCCGATCCTTGATATAACCCCACCTCCACCTTAAACGTATCTGTCACTCCCACCGCAGTCCTCACCAATGTCACACTACCCTCGTACATATCCTGTACCACTCTTACATACTTCTCTGCCACTCCTGACTTCCTCATACAATACCACAACTCCTCTCTAGGCACCCTGTTATATGCTTTCTCTAAGTCCACAAAGACACAATGCAACTCCTTCTGACCTTCTCAGTATTTCTCCAACAACACTCTCAGAGCAAACATTGCATCTGTAGTGCTCTTTCCTGGCATGAAACCATACTGCTGATCACTAATCATCACCTCCCTTCTTAACCTAGCTTCCACTACTCTTTCCCATAACTTCAAGCTGTGACTGATCAATTTTATCCCTCTGTAGTTACTGCAGCTCTGCACATCACCATTATTATTAAAGACAGGTACCAAAACACTTTTTCTCCACTCCTCAGGCATCCTCTAACTTTCCAAAATGTCATTAAACAATCTGGTTAAAAATTCCACTGCCATTTCTCCTAAGCACCTCCATGCTTCCACTGGTATGTCATCTGGGCCAACAGCCTTTCCATTCTTCATCCTCTTCATAGCTGTCCTTACTTACTCCTTGATAATCTGTTTCACTTCCTGATTCACTATCCTCACATCATCCAACCTTCTCTCTCTCTCTCATTCTCCTCATTCATCAGCCCTTCAAAGTACTCTTTCCATCTACTCAACACACTCTCCTCACTTGTGAGTATGTTTCCCTCACTATCCTTTATCACCCTTACCTGCTGCACATCTTTCCCAGCTCTGTCCCTCTGTCTAGCCAATCGGTACAGGTCCTTTTCTCCCTCTTTAGTGTCCAATCTCTCATACAACTCTCCATATGCCTTATCCTTAGCTACCTCTCTCTTTGCCATGCGCCTCATCTCCTTATACTCATGTCTACTTTCATCTCTTTCACAATCCCACTTCTTCTTCACCAGCCTCTTCCTCTGTATACTCTCCTGTACTTCCTCATTCCACCACCAGGTCTCCTTGTCAACATGTCACACCAAGCACCTTTCTAGCAGTCTCCCTTACTAGCTCTGCTGTAGCTATTCAGTAACTCTTCACTGCCTCCCAGTGCCTGTCTTAACTCTTCCCTGAACTCCACCTCACAATCACCCCTTTTTAACTTCCACCATTTAATCCTTGGCACTGCTTTCACACTCCTCCTCCTCTTCTTGATCACCAACGTCATCCTACAGACCACCATTCTGTGCTGCTTAACTACACTTTCCCCTGTCACCACTTTACAGTCTCCAATCTCCTTCAGACTGGCCCTCCTACATAGGATATAATCCACCTGTGTGCATCTTCCTCCACTCTTGTACGTCACCCTATGCTCCTCCCTCTTCTTAAAATACGTATTCACCACAGCCATGTCCATCCTTTTCGCAAAATCCACAATCATCTGACCTTCTGCATTCCTCTCCTTAACACCATACCTACCCATCACTTCCTCATCCCCTCTGTTCACTTCACCAACATGCCCATTGAAGTCCGCTCCAATCACTAGTCTCTCACCCTTGGGTACACTCACCACCACTTCATCCAACTCACTTCAAAATTTTTCTTTCTCATCCATCGCACACCCAACTTGTGGAGCATATGCACTAACAACATTCATCATTACACCATCAATTTCAAGCTTCATAAACATCACTCTATCAGACACTCTCTTCAGTTACCTAAAAGTAACTGAAACCATAATAATTTGGGTCAGCAACTGTCTACATGGTCACCTATAATAGATGATAACATGAGAGGTTCTATCTTCACCATATCTGGTTGTTGCTAGTAGGGAGCAGAACTGCAAACTTGGGAGCATTGTCCTTAAACCTACTGACACCACCACATTTCAAATGGCACTTAACATTACACACAAATGGTGCAAACAATAACCTTGCATTTAGTGTCAAAAATGCAACAGTTAAAAAGCTGACACAATACTAAAAGACTTTGGGGTCCTTGTAGACAGTAACCTTTCACTTGACACCCACTTTTGTTCAGTGGCGGCTGGTGACTTCAAATCAAAGAGGGGCTGCTGGAGACAGATGAATGGGTGGGGCCAATAAGATGGGGTGTGACCAACTAGAAAGGGGCAGAGCCCAAAACTGGGACTTTAAATACGCTGTGCTGGGTGCCAGACCGTCATTATGAAAGTCCAATCAAGACAAAATGAAGTGTAGAAGAAAAAAATATTTCAATGGATTAGCTACATGACAGCTTACTTAATATCTACATGGAAACAAAAAGGTTGTGAGGCATGAAAAAAATAAATTACTTTTTAAATACATTACTGGAATGCCAGTCAAAATCAAGTATAAAGAAAACAAGCAGCACTCAACTCAAACCACTTCTCCTTGCACTGCAGTTCTAATTATAATTTATATTCACCTTTATAAAACTACCAAGTAACATGCTGAAAGTAGCAATCTCTGTGGTACCTCAACTTGTAAAAATGTTTCTTATCCAAAAAAAGACCTGCTGCCTGACAACTATATACTTGTTTCATGGGGAAAACATGATCAAAGTAAAAAATGAACAGCAAACAAGAAACAAGGTCAAGATAAATTGCTTAAAGGATTACTGCACAGGTTATGGACCACACACGACAGATTGGCATTCTGTTTAGTTTACTTGTGATGACTACAAGTCTCCAACAAATGTAGTGAGCTTCTGAAAATACTGTAATTCTGTCCTTTATTACAAATACAAATACTGTCATATGCATTTCAATACCCAAGTCTTATACATTATCTAGTTATGTAAATATTCTCTGCATGGCAACAACAAAAAGGCTTTCAATGTTGGTAATCCTTTAACAGTATGCTTATTAAAGCTTACTTGCATCTTACAATCTCAGACAAGCTTACCTGATGGTCATTAAAGCATTACTTAAGCACAGAGCAATAGGCACTGCAACAACATGCATTTTCTGAATAATAATAAACATAAATCAACAGTATAAAAATATGACAGAAAACCAGAACATTCTGCAAAATCAAGGACAGATGAAAAGCCACTGTAGTGCTTGTGTCTACCTTTGATGGGGGATACTCTGCACACTTACACTGCATAACTGCTCCTTGCCTTGCTTGGACACATCCAGAGTCACTACATGGGGGAGTGGGGTGCAACAAGTATGTCACAATTTGAAATGTCTCTGGCTGACAGTGATGGCCCTGATACATTTGTCATACCTCTCAACCACAGAGCAAGAAATCTGAACAAAGCCAAACATAAGTAGGACAAAGGCACAAAAATAAGGACAATTTTTAAAAATTGTTCTTATAAACTTGGAAAGATAATAGAATAATAGGTCTTGCATTAGTATGAATTTTCTGAAGGGTATGAAATCTGAAACTCAAATTTCTGTCATTATTTTCTAACTTCAATCTTTAATGATTTGCCACTAATCCGTTAGAAAACCACAATTTTATGAAAAATGGACCAAAAATGTGATGCAAAAATATAAAATAACCACACAATGCAGCTGGGAACCTGTCAAAGAAGGGACACTTTTTAATATTAGTACTGTTAAGCTGAGCAGCTGACAAAAGAGATCTAGATGCATTTCTGAAATAAATGTAATCTATACCCTCCACATTTTCTTCCAAAATTGCCATTTTGCGGAGAGATTATTAGGGGGAGAGCAACATTTTGAGCCAAAGTCGGGGACAGTTGAGAGGTTTGGATATACCTAATTCTATAAAGTGATTTATTTATGCGTACCTCTCAACCTTTTAATGCAAGAAATCTGGACAAGGCCAAATATACTGGGGGAACATACCGACAGTACTAAAATTGCTGTTGTATAAACTTAGACAGTTGACAGAATAACAGGTCTTGCTTTAGCATGCATTTTTCTGAAGGATATGAAGTCTGAAACTCAATGTCTGTCATTATTTAGTGACTTCATTCCTAAATGATTTGCCAGAAAACCACAAATTTTATGAGGAACCAACCAAAAATAAGAAGCAAAAATCTATTAATTCTGTGAAAATCTGGACAGGTGAGAGTTATAGTTCAGCCGGGGCTGCCTGAGTTTTCTGCCATCCCCCCCCCTCATAAAATCATGGTTGAATGGGGCCTCCCCCGTGCAGCCATTCCAATGTCCCATTACTTGGCTATTTCACCCCATTTACCATAAACACTGTAATGTGCATACTGCTTTACTTCTACGATGATTTGGATTTCATTTAAAAGTTTAATTTTACATTTCACAGCACAAACACTAATAGACATCTGCTAAACAAAGAAATGCAGTCTCACAATGAAAATAGACTTTGAATTAAAACTTCTCTGCCCTTGAAACTCACATTCATTGAAGCAGCACTGAAACCCACATTCAAAGAAAATGCACCTGGCCAGTGGCACATTAAAGATGAACTTTGGGCTGTTTTCAGATCATAGGCTCCTTGCACACGAAACATACATGTATCCTTTGATACACCTTCCAGATTGTATTAAATTACATTCCTCGTATAATACAGTACAGTTGTTAGAAGGCGTTTTAAATTTAATGTTTTGAACATTTTTCCACTAAACAATGAAACAAAATCCACGCACCAATAATGACAAAACTGCCCAATTCGGAACTTTTTCCATCGTAAAAGTCTACTCAAACTTCTACAATCCACCAGTATCAGAACATTTGCACAATCTCTGCAGATGTAAAAGTCATCTAAATAATTCCACATTAAAAAGATCTGTAACTAATGAAGAGGTTGCTGCTAGCAAACAACTTTATATTTCATTGTTTCATCTACATATAAAGTGCCTGTTGAATGATAAGCTAGTAATATTGCAATAGGGAATGGATGGCAAACTGATAACAGGTTCATGGTTACTAGGTATCTCTGCCAAAGAGGACATTCTCAAGACTGCAGCATCCACACCCTTTAACAGTACAACACAGTACAGTATCAGCAATGCATCTACATACTGTGGGAGTAGAACCCACAGCCTTCTGCATCAAAAAACAAGTACACTACCTGTTGTGCTATTAACAATGCAAGCTAACTTAGCATAAGCAGCACTAAACTTCTCTTCCCATGAAGCTCTTAGCAAAATCCACTCGACACTCAACTATATCTCTCAACTTTGCAGCACATGAGCACAAGAAATCTGGAAAAAGACAAAATTTATTGGGGGGGGGACAAAAGCCCCAAAATCAGGGACACATTTTAAACATTGCTTGTATAACCTTGGAAAGTTGCTAGAATAAAATGCTGTACTACCACCATGCATTTCACTGCCAAGTCTTAAACCCAGAACCCTGTACACTACAGTGAGAGCAACATACCACTATGCCAAATCAGCTGTTTTTTTTTGAAAGACAGGAACACTGAAACTTAAATGGCTATCATTTAGCAGTTCTCACCATAGCTCTCAACCTCTTAGCACAAAAGAACCTGCACAAAGCCAATAATGGGGGAATACTGTCCGCAAACATATTCAGTGAATTCAGTTCTCACCATAGCTCTCAAACTCTTAGCACAAAAATGCCTGCACAAAGCCGATAGTGGGGAAATACAGTCCCCAAACATATTCAGTGAATTCAGTTCTCAGCATAGCTCTCAACCTCTTAGCACAAAAAAACCTGCACAAAGCCAATAATGGGGAATACAGCCCCAAAAATAAGGACAAATTTCAAATACTGATGTTATAAACTTAGAAAATTGCTAGAATAAAATGTTCTGTGTTACCATATACTTTCTGAAGAATATGTAGTCTGAAATTCAAGTGTCTGAAAATCCAGAAAAACCAGATGAGGCAAAACTATGAATGCTTTTCAGATGTGGTGGTGGGTAGGCAGTTCAGGTTCTTGCTACCTGTATCCAAAGATGAGGGTTTGAACCTGGGTTTCTCTCTAGCCACCAGTTATAGTATACACACACACACACACACACACACACACACACACACACGCTCCTGCAGTAAAATCCATTGCAAGTTCCTCCATTCCTGCAAGCCCGTGATGAGAGCAAGTCCTTCCTTCCATTCCTGCAAGTCCTTCCTTCCCACAAGAGCAGGCTGGGTAGCACCCAGCCTGCAGATGGTGCAGTCTGACCCCCTTCCAGTCTATGCAGTTATAACTGCATAGACTTCTGTGATTTCTGCAGCTGAATGTTGTCTTCCTAATCTGGACTGCTGGTGAGACAGTCTGGATTCTGTGCGAATGTTCCAGACTGGTTCACCAGCAGTCCGGATATCGGGAAATGCTGCCAGTGTGCATGCGTAACGTTCCGGTACTCGCAATTGTTTTTACTTTTCTTTTTCATTTTTCTTATTTACTTTTCTGTTTTACAGCTGGGGGGGGCTGCAGTCCTGCAACCCAATAGCACGAGCCACCCCTGCTTTTGTTCAATAGCCATATAGCTGCTACCATCCACAAATGTATGAATTTGCCCACTAGATTCTTGGTATGGTTGAGACCTGTACCTGGGAGGTAACCATCCTCCCTTCTATACAGCTCCTGTTCGACAAACTACAGATTACTACACTCTGTTCTGCAACCTATGTACAGTTGGAGAAAGTAAAAAGATTACTCTGAAGAAGAAACAAAGATCTTTATGGCTTATAGCAAAAGACTACATGAACTCTCCCTCTTCTCTGTATTTTATCACCTTCTTAGAGGAGATGTATGCCATACATATGCAGCAATAAAAGGCACCTTACTATCTAATATCCTTTGCTTAGAAAACTACTCCGGTGACCCATTTACAAGAGGACAATCAGCCTAAATAAAAATTAATATCAACACACAGTGAAAGGTGGTAACATCACATCTCAAGACTCTCACACCTACACAATAAGCTCAATCTATTGATTAAACTCAGTGCATCAAACCATACTTTCAAAAAAGAATTAGTTGAGTACATGGGTCCTTGTAAGCTGCCGCGGTGGTACGGTGGTAGCATTGTTACCTCAAGAGGTTCTCCCGTTCGATTCTCAGCTTGGCTTGGGAGTGCCTTCTGTGTGGAGTCTGCATGTCCTCCCCATGGTTGGGTAGCGTTTGAAAGACATGAGTGCGTAAATGGGCGTGCCTTCGTTGAATGTTGGGCATCAAGCTGGCACCTCAGCGTTTCGTAAAAATCTACTGCCAATAATTAGCGGACCGGAGTTCCACTGTGGCGACTCCTTACCGGGAAAAGCCAAAAGACAAACAACAAAACATGGGTCCCTGTAAGTTCTAACTGTTACATGTGACCTGGGGCATCAGGCACCCTGGACTGCTGGTAGGCACTGAACTTGTTCACCAAACCTATGAACTGAAGTTAAACCTTAGCCTACAGGCAATGACTAATGGGCAAGAATCCATAATTGATTAGCCATCACTGTGCATTCTATTGTGGAGGCAGTTCAAGGACAGGGAGTACCATTGCCTTTATGTGCACAGAATGTACAGAAATTAAAATACTGTCTTCTCCTGTGATTTCTGAACAAGTTAAAAGGAGCTGGAATCCACCAAGGGTACCTTGACACTAATCTTTCAAATGTTCCTTAATTTTTGTAACGAAAGGCATCAACGGGATGTTCAGGTTCTTCACCTGATCAGTACTACTGACATGTGGTCCATTTCCAGTTACTGAAGGTGAATGGGTTACCACTAAACCGAACAGTTGGTACCACGGTGTCTTAGGTTTACACTGACAACACTGCTCTCAGTGCAGTGCCGTATGTGACTATCACCAAGCACCTGAAACACGCCATGCAGTGTGGGATGGCAGCAAGTGCACTGTACCAAGCAATTGCACTTTTCCACTGAACAACCTAGTAAGTATCACAGGTAGCTGAAATGTATCTCAGCAGCTTAGCAGCCATCTTCCTGATATGCATCAGCAGACTTGAGCTGACCCTTCTCCACCCAAGAGGTTTACAGTCCTTTCTATTTGATTTTTTTTTTATACTGTAAATTTGGCTTGAAATATATGTTCTGTTCAAGTTCGTTTTGCATGTACTTCTAAAAGTCTGCACTAAGTGGACCTTAAGTATAGCAAAGAAACCTTCTTCAGAATGACTAATACTGATGTCTATTCATGCAGAGGTGCTGTCTTTGTTTGCCTACCTTCTGTCCAAATATTTGGATACCAGCTGATTTCACTTCTAAGGCTTCTGTGATGAAGAAGATAGTGCCACACTAACAGGTAGAAAAGCAAAATATGGAACAAAAGAATCCTTAACTTAATTTGAGAATATTTTGCACTACGTGTTCAAATTTTGTATCTTTTTGGCCAACATTCTCCTAAACCGTCTGTTCTTCTCAGTTACTAAAAAGTCTACAGTATCTGAAGATTAAACAGGCTGTAAATGCTGCTTAATAATGTTTAGTATATGCTATATAATCTCTGTTTATACTAAAGTGCTGATATATATATATATATATATATATATATATATATATCTTATATCCCATCTGCATTTAAAGTCTTTTTCCTGTATGACTGTACTGCATCTACACAAAAAAGCAGTCCAGTTATATGGTTAAAAATCAATAAAGTACAGTTTACTTCAATGTTAAAAAAACGATGGAGAAGCAATTGTGCTACTGCTATGTGTGAGCTCTGCAGTCTTTATTTGTCCAGACAAAACACACAGGATTAAGTCTATGAAGTATTAATAACCTAGAGTCCCAGGCTTGATTTCCTTGGTCCCCCCACCTGTATACCATGCGAATGAAAAATGAACTCAACCAGATATTTCTCCTCATCATCATCATAAAACAGAGTTTCCACTACTTTTAGGCCTCAGTTACTGTATATATTTATAACATCTCAGAAGAAGAGACTTTTAAGAAAACATTGGCCAGAAAGATACAAAAATTGAATATTTAGTACAAAATATTCTTAAAATAAGTTAAGGATTCTTTCTTTTCTCTGTCTCTCCACCGTTCAGCTGACCATTAGATGCCACCAGCTCCTCTCCTTGTATACTGGATCCTTTGCAGACAGCTCGACCCAATCCCACACCTGGAGCCAATGAGGAGAGACAGGATGTGCATCATACTGCTGTCAGAGATTGTATCCTAGGAACTACCACCTCGTCCCAACAGCCTTTTACTAACTCTGTATACTTGCTACATCAGTAGGTGCATGAGAACTTCCGCACACGACCAACCACTAACTTAGTGATATATCTGCCTCCCTCCCCGCAGGATGGCAGAACAGAAGTCTGCTGCTTATCACCCCCTCCCCCAGTGCAGCCACTCAGCACCCATGCTGGTAGCTGAACATGGATCATTTGTGTTGCAGTAGGAGCTTTACCCTCTGTGCCATGGGACCAATAAGGAGTCTCTCTCGATTCAAATTTTATCCTTCATCCTATTACCTCCACACTGTTATTCATTATTAAAGAAAATTCATAAGTGAAATCAACCGACATTTATATTTGCAGACACAAGATAAATGAATATACTGTTATGTACAAAACATATATGGGCTTATTAAGAAATTACTGTAAAACGAAACGTCTGACAATTCCTCACAGTAAGCTGTTGCAATATAGGATACTCCCATTATGAGTTTGAATCCATTAAAATTTTTCATCAGCAATGCATAAGTACTGTCACTCCGAGTGCATCTACAAAATGAATACGAATGGAGACAGAATTTCTCACTTTTTATACCCAATGTAAAGCAAACTGAAAGAAAATGTCTGAAGAGAATCAGAAATCAATCAAGTGTAAACATTCATGAAATAAAAAATAGCTTTTCAAACAGACTTTCCTATTACAGAAACACAGACAGATGGTCTGAAAAGAAAGAAGGAAAGAAATGACAGCTGCCAGAAACTGCTTTGAAAACCTAAGTTGTTATACATATCTACCATTTTTAGCAGATGGCTTTTGCAACATGAAGCTCTCAAAGTACTTTCCAATGGAGAAGGGGGTTAAGACTTTAACAAATACCTTGTTAAATGGTCTTTCCAAAATGAGCTGCCAACCAAATCTTAATTTTCAAATAATAGTGTTAAGTGAATAAACACACACAAAGCAAACCAAATGGCTACCTCAAATATCTTTAAGGATGATTTGCCCTTAAGCATGTTAAATCATGGGCTTTTTTGGGCTATGTGTTGTAAAGGGAAGGTCCCCCTGTCTATGATCCAAGTGACCAGAGTTTGATTAGAGGGCCTGCCACTGATGGAGCCAATAAGGAGAAAGGAGATGAATGAAGAGGCTAAGGCCTGCTCACCTCTCTCAGGGGAGGGGATGATACCAGAGAACCTGGAAGGAATACAATTGCCATGCTGCCGGTATATAGCAGACAGCATGGTAGACTAAAGACAGATGGGGACCACAGCAGATGCAATGCGCTACTGTGGAGGAGCAGGGTGACACTGTAGTGTCCCAGTGTATGTCCCTGGAAAGAGGGGTACAAGACTGAATACCATGTAGGAGATGAGGTATTCACCACTCAGGCTAAACAGCACTCAATCAAACCTAAAACTGGCACACAGCGTGGTGCTGAGAACTTCATTCACCAGTCTAAAGGAATGATGTACTCTCCCCTGGTTAATCCAGCCCTCATCCCTGCCAGCTGCAGGGGAATTAAAAGGGCCAGATAGGTGACCAACAAGGGAAGATGATGGGTCGGTGGAGGGCAGCAGAAAGACAATAAATAAATAAATAAATGATATTAAAATAAATAAAATAAAAAAAAAATTTTAGTCATCAGAAAGACAGGTTCACCTCACTCATATTTTTGTAAAAAGAGAAATGTAACTGTAAAATCAGGCTTTACTTTTAAGGTAAATACTATTGTTTAAATATATTTCTCATAAACAATGCTTCTGCAGCAACTTCTCTTTGCAGTACAACCTTCTTTTCAGTGACATGGGAGATTGAAATGACTATAAAATGGAAAGAACAAAACAAATATGTCAAACAGAAATAAATCCTGAGTGATGTAATAATTCTAACATTAACCCACTGCCAATAAATTAAATTAAATAAGTATGTTTAGTGGTGCTCTTGCTCACAGTTGGTATTTTGCCTTGTGCTTTGCTGCAAACCAAACAGAATGAAGTGTCTACTGGAGAATGAATGAGTGAATGAATGGAATGCATAAAGGTAGATTTCAGCACAAATGCATAGTCAGATTCAGAGAAGAAGAAATTTGAAAGAATCTAAAAAAAAATGACAGTTACAGAAATCTGCCAATATTCCAAATGATGCATTCTAAATATTTGGTGTATTCATCAGAAGCCAACAGAAGACATAGCTTGGCCTTGATTATACTGCCAGAGACCTGTATAGTCATTACTGGGCTGTCCCATAGTGGACGAAGGGAGGTAAGTTAGCTATATGCAGTCTTAGGCACATGTAACATTCTGACGCCTCTCCTCTGGGCCAGTAATTAAGGAGCCTCAATCCTCACCAATGACATCGGTGAGGAATGTTCATTTGGAAAACAAATAGATACATACAGTATTTCTTGATGCAGCTCTCTGCACCAAGCACAATTTCCCATAAGAGTGCACAAGGTAGCACACTCAGTCCTGGGGCTGGGTTTCCCTCTCTCTATCTAGGCCCCAAATAAGACTCCCCACTGACACAGCTGTAGAGTTCAGTCCTCAGTAGTCCTCCACCACCCTCTCTGTGAAACCAGTGCTCTATGTCCGTGCTCCAAGCAGCTGCCAAACACACACAAACACTCTTTGAGATTTGATACACACACACACACACACACACACACACACACACACACACACACACACACACACACACACACACACACACACACACACACACCTGGGAAAGGCTTGCACAGATTTAGCAGTTATGCCTCCTTTGCCCAGATTATAAGGTAGATACTGCCACCATAACACTCCAAAGCCAGCTACTCTAAGGCTCTTACCATTGTACCAAGTTATACTGAGTAAAATTAATATTAAAACAAATGGCAGCGTTTGACCAATGCAGCAAGGCTTTCAGGAGTGGCCACAGTGTCACCAAATGAGCATAAATACTCTCAAATGTTAAAATATTCTCTAAAAGACCAGACACAATGAAAAGATTAAATATATTTAATAATAAATATTAAAAAAACTGCTAAATGTCTATTTACAATAAACACCAGAGTTTCAATCACAAGAGAGATTAAAAATAACACAGATGGAAAGATTTCCAGATACACAAAAACAACACTTAACTAATCTCACTATATTTTCCTGTCTGATCTAAAGAATTACTATTCCCTGGTTACTTACTAAAGCAAGGCAAGATGAGGTGGGTGAGTGGTCCTTCTTTGTTAGGATTCAAAAACACACTCTTCTGAGACTTCTGTCTTATCTAGTATTAAAGCATTATTTCAGTGCTGGATTATAGAATGACATCACATATCTGGTCATCTGACTTCTGGATACCACACTACCCCCTTTACTAGAAACTGAACCATAATCTAGCACATGTGTGTCATAATCCACACAAAGGGCTTTGCTATGATATGTTATAGCATCTGGAAGCTAGAAAACCATTTCAACAACTTCCACCCTTCCATGGTGGCAATTAGTTCACCCTTAAGGGCAATATAGTAGGATTCTTAATCCTGGTTTTCACAGACATTTTGTCTCTGGCTGCAACAAGATACAATCTTTATGGCCTAAACCAGGTAATTTAATTTCAGAATATTTTTCAAAGTTAGCATGACAAAACTAACCTCTTCTCTTCCAGTATCCTCTATTACAATATATTAATTTCAACAGTTACAATACAGTCTGATATACAAATGTATTTATTTTCAGTCCAGCAGAACCCACTGTTGGTACATTCTTAACACAAGCAGCTTTACAAATACATATTCCAACACAAGCACCTGTACAAATCGGTTTGATATATAAATGGCATACTATTATTTACAAAACTCCAGCTAACAATTTTTGCACATGTTATACATGCACTGCCCTAGTCTCTCCTGGCATAACTGGCACTACCTCACATCTTCACAAACATAACTCACTGTTAAAGTATGGTACTGTACTGCCATTCAGCTTAAAATGTGAAACACATGTTCAGTATGAGGTTTGGGTGTGAGAAATGAACTATGCTATCTAAGGAACATCACCCAAGTGCCTAGTCTTAAAAAGATGTAGTCAATGTTCAGTTTGTGAATCTGCTGCTGATTAATTAATGTTTAATGAAAAAATGTTTGATTTTTTTCTCATTCATAAGCTCATAAGGACATTTTATTTTTGCTTTAGACTGACGACAATGAGAATTGTGAAACCATACTGTTAAACAGCACGTTATTGTGGGTACAAGATTCACAGAGATACTGAAGGTTGCATGCATCTGCAGACAGTAGAAGTTCATGACAATGTTTGCCATGTGCAGAATGTCTGCTGGCAATATACCGTAGATAAAGTGGTATTAGAACTGTGTATGCATCAAAGCCAGCTGCCATACTGCACGTGATTTATTATGAATATATTGTTCACAGAGGAATTCTGTAAATCAAGGGGAGCATGGATTCGACAAGACGTGGAAGGTGCACATGGTTTATTTGAAATTTTGTACCATTACATGACAGAAGGAATGCATCATGGGAAAGGCTACGCCAAGAGTAAGAAGGTGATTAATTAGTTTTGTACTGATTCTGTATTTTTTCTTCCTCTAAAAATTTCAAGTCTTCTAAAGATGACTATGATGGCACAGGGGTACTAAAAACTTGAAGGAATGGCTAGAGCTGTGTGACTAAGCAACTGGGTGTCAGCTGTGACATAGAAAGAAATCATGTACCTATATTCCAGCTGTGAAAACAGTCAGTGTACATAATAAGATACAATAAATCAATGGGCATTTATTGCAAGGACAGCAGCTGTTTACAGTGGAACAAACAGCAATGTTCCTTCCTTCCTTCCTTCGAATCAGCTCAGTATCTATACTGCTGCTGCAAGAGACAGTATTAAAACTAGCATTGTGATACCTACCAGCGAGAAAGCTGTAACAAAAGGGACAAACAGGAAGGCATATATTCTGAATTTCTTGCTTCGGTCATTCAAGGAATGAAGTCCCAACACACATATGACTTTAGGCATTTTACTAAACTTGCAATATCTTCTACATATGTACTGTAAAAGCAAAATACAACCCAAAAAAGACATCATCTGCTTTGGAGTTCTTTTGTACACAGAGTATTCACAGTTCTGTTGTTCTTCCCTTTCCATTCCTTTAAGCGGCTCCGTCACCCCCCCCCCATTTCAACTTGTACACTACAGTGGATGGCATAGTGCTTAGTGGTTAAGGTATTTATCTCATAGATACAAGGTGCAGGGTTTGATTCTGACCTCTGGTTATTGGCTAGGCTTGTAAAAGTCTGCAGACTGATAGCCTAGTATTTATTTATGAATCTATGTACAGCAAGTTTCTGTTAAAAAAAAAAAAAAAAAAAACAGCAGATGGAAATATAAAGGGACGACATTACATAATAAAGAGCAAGAAAGCCAAATGAAAACTGCCTAAAACAAGATAGCCAAAGAGCGAAACCCAAGAATAACTTTCAGTGTGTGTGTGTGTGTGGGGGGAGGGGGGGCACTTGTTTCCTTTCTACCCATAAATATATTTAAATCCTATGATGTTGCTTCACCTTGGGAAAGGACAGGGGAAAAACTCTTTAGGGGGTTTCTTTGACAATCTACCTTTGGCCCTTATTTTTTTCAGTCACGCTACTAAAGGCAATGCATCTTATTTTCTAATATAATTTCATAAAATACTTGCATCAATGTGTTTAGTGGTAACCATTTGAAATGTTGGCGGAGTGAGTCCTGAAAGACAGAGACTGAATGTCAGAAAGAATGGACATGCACTTCTTGGAATACTCCCTTATCTCAGAGGTATGGCAGTCTTGGAGTTGGTATATGTAAGGTCGGATTCACTAGACAATCTCGAAATACTGAAATGTCGAATTTCAGTATTTTGAGAATGAATAGTCGAAACCCCACATACCCGAACACCCAAAACCGTGAATACCACAATCGTGACCATACACACACACACACAAACCAGCACATACACACACATACACCTACCTAACCATACTAAAACAAACAAAACAACAAACACAACATAACACACAAACACACCTACCCTACCTATAAGCAGGGGGGCAAGCACCCCTGCACACCCCTACTTATATATACTAACTCAGAGGTCACACTAAAAACACAAACACACAAAAAACACCACTACACACACACACACACACACACACACACACACACACACTAAAATCCCTACCCAATACCCTTACACAAACACCACTTACTTGAAACCCCAGATAAATCCACAAACCGCACCGCACATCACAAACGCAACACCACGATAGCGGAATCGCCATTTATGCAGTCTACATAGTGCAGTTTTGCGTAACTGCACTTTTGACTATTCAGTCTCGAAGTACTGAAATTTGACATTTTAGTACTTCGAGACTGTCTAGTGTATCCATAAGGTCGTGGGGGGTGCAGGAGGGCTTGCCCCCTATAAAAAAAAGAAGTTTAAACAAGAAAAACAGTCTTAGAGATTTGATCTCTTCCTGGGTTTTCAAGTCTTTTTTTCGACATGTCAGCACTTGGCATTTCGTTTGCCAGCATTTCACAAAGGAGCCATGTTTAGTACCACCTAATGTTAGTGAATACAATTACATATGACACCTCTCCATGTAAACTTCAGTACAAAAACAATTGCAGGAATGTTTTTTGTGCTAACTATATTAGTCTCTACTTTTCATTCTTGTTTTATTATGGGCTTTTCAGCATACAGAACGGGACCCTGAGGTACAATCTGCAGCTGGCACAGAAGTTTAGTTGAATTTCCAGCACAACAGATTATCAAAGCAGTTTATAATAAATTTCTTACATTGCTCTAACCTGATGAAAGCCAAACATCTTCCTGTGAAAAAGATTAGATCTGTCCCCCTTGCCCTTTCTCCTCAAACCTCTGAAGTTAAAATCCAATCTTTTTATGGTTTGTAAATTAACATTATCCATCTCTGCTTACAGTTCCAGATCTTGACTCCAACATTCTTAACCACACCCATTAAATACTTAGCAAAAGCTGCCATACATCTACTTCCCTAAATCTTCTGATGACCCTTTTCTTGTACAAAGACATGTTTTGCAATAGACTGTACTTTATGAAGTAAGCAATGCGGAATAAAAACTGGATGAAGAGGAAAAGGCAAGAGATAGATAGAGGTATACACAAGAAAAGTAAGACCAAAACATCATCCATTTTAAAAGTAACAGCCATGATCTCACGAAGCATCAGTGTGGATCTTTGCAGCAAACACCCATCATAAATAAACAAAAGGCTGTGCCCTGGTGCAGTGATTCTCTGAGAAACCAATGCTCCTTACTAGAGAGGCAGAGTTTAAAGGTGATTTAATGCTTTTCTGCTTCCAAAAGAACCAAACAACACTGAAAATTTCCAGTAACCTTTGCACTTTGAGCATGTAACCGATGTACTAAGCTGTGTGCATCTCTTAAACAGAGGTGCACAAGTTCTCTGATGGCTAGACAGTACAGAGTTGTGTAATTAACTTACCATAACAGTAAATTTTTTTTCTGAGTTTCACTGTTATAGTCATCAGCAAGAGGATCTCTGTTGCAGGCACAGTGCAACTTCTGGCCCAAATTCTCAAAGCTGAGACTCCTTCCCTTAATAGTCGACATATCCTTCCTTCTCATGGAAGTCAGCATGTCCTGGTGTAGAGAGGGTGGAAGGTGATTGTGCACTTGAACCATCTTCAGTTCTACTTTTACCCTAACCAGGGATGAAAGAATACCAACGCTACAGGGGAGATAGTACAGTTACATAAGAACTTACCATAACAGCAGATGTCCTACTGATCACTGTTGCAGTATTCTTAACAGATGGGTTGTAGCTTGCCGATGTCTGGCTTGCGTTCCAAAGCTTTACCTTTATATGATGCATGTCTAGGTGATGACTTCAGCTCATAGGAATTGTGGTATTAAAGCAGGTGTATGTACGAGATCCTCAGAATATCTCCAAGCCAGCAGTGGCCTTAAGAAGACCAAGGAAAGAGAAAGGTCAGCTAAAAGGGGCTTAGGTTGAACAGGCTAAGCAACTTCCCCCTCAGAAAGTAAGATCCTGTGATATTCAGTGTGTTTGTCTGTGTATAAACATGGTAAGTGTTTCTGCCAATAACAAGAAAAGAAGTATTAAAAAAAAAGTGAGGGATAGGTAGGAAGGAATACTGCAACAGTGATAGGTAGGTAAGTAAGACATATACTGTTATGGTAAGCTCTTGTATGATTGTGCTATGCCCCGACTGAGTCACTGTTACAGTATTCTTAACAGATGGGTGATTCCCATTGCTGTAGAGAGAGATGCTGGTAGGTTTAGGAGAACAAGTAGAGGAGGAGTCCAGGAGGGCAGACAGAATAGTTCTGGCAAACACTGCCCTGGACCTAGAGAAGGCAACTAAGTTGTAGTGTTTTGTGAAGATGCGAACAGATGACCAGATGGCTGCTTCTACAATGGACCTGGTATCTACTCCTTTGTATAAAGCACCTGTGTTGTATTGGCCAGAAAGGTGCCAGAAGTAAAAGTTTTGGGGATTCCTTCTGGGCCTTGAGGAGGAGCCTTGGGAGAAGAGGTAAAGGTGGACACATATAAAGGAACTTCCTCCTTATCTATGTGAAAGAGAAGGCATTTGTCCTCCAAGGCAGGAGGTGTCAGATTCCTTTTGCAGAACAGAGGAAGTGGGTGTTTTTTGGAGGAGGCAAAAGGACTAAGGGGTATGACATCTGAGAGTGATAGCTTTGAACAGCTCTGTGTTCATTAAGCATTTGTGAGGTTCTTCCAAGTCTCTGCTTACAGAGTCTGTCAACATATTCTGTTGGGACAGAATGTATCTGGCAGCGAGATGCAGAATCATCTGAAATGGTAGGTGCCAAAACCTCCAGTGCTAGTCTGCACAGGGGGTAGATTCATGTGCTTTCTTGTTTCTTTATGTACCACATCATTGTGGTGTTGTCTGTGTGTACCAGAAGAGTACCTGGTTTTAAAAGGTGTCAGAAGGTTTGTAGGGCTTGAAGAAGTGCCCTCACTTCCTTTAAGTTGACATGTAGTCAACTATACGAGTATATGGGCAGGCCACTCTCTTTGGACTCTGCAGTCTCTTTTCCAAGCCCCCCACACCCTGTCGATGCATCTGTAAACACGACTTGGTTGTGTGCGGCTGGAGTGAATGGGAGATCTAGGTTGAGCGTAAACTGGTTGCTCCACCAAAGGTGTTCCTTCTTCATGAAAGGAAGAATTGGAATACTGGTACTGAGAGGGTGACAGAGTTGTGACCACGCCAGTTTCAGATACCATTGTATTTTCCTCATGTGTAATCTGGTGAGCAGCAATATAGGAATGGTGGCAGCCATGAGTCTCAAGGTCTTGCGGGATTGGCTAGCCAAGCAATGCTCCTCACTGGACAGCAGTAGGGAATCTGTGGCTAGTGAGGTGACCTTATCTTGAGGAATGGAGGCCTGCATGGTAAACGTGTCCAGATAACATCCCAGGAATATCAGCAGTTTAGAAGGGATGAGCTGGTATTTTTAGTAGTTGATGGTGAACCTCAAGAGCATCAAAAGTTGTATTGTGTAATGAAGGTGCTTTAGAATAATGTTCCCGGAGAAAGCCTGGAGTAGAAGGTCATACAGGTATGAGAAAATTTGAATGCCTTGAGTGTAGCAGAAAGCCACTACTGGAGCCAGACACTTTGTGAGCACCCTTGTAGCTGTAGACACGACCAAAGGATAATGCAGTAAACTGAAAATATGATGACCCTGTAAAAAAAAAAAAAAAAAAAAAAAAAAAAGAGTATTTGTTCAAGGAGGTCAAATGGGAATATGAAGATAAGCATAAGGCTTGATGGAGAAGAAAATGGAGAAGAGTTTGCAAGGACTGCATTTTAAAGGAGCACATTCTCAGAAAAGTGTTTAGCCTAAAAAGATCCAGGATGGGCTTCTAATGGTCCTCCTATGTGGGGACCAGGAAGAGCCTAGAATAAAATAATTTCCTGAATGGGATGGGGGAACTACATCTATGGTTCCCTGGGACAGTAAATCTTGCACAATGGCTCTATGTGATGTAGATGGTTGGGAGTAGGGGGAGGAATTCCTCTTGGAACTAGACTTTTTTACCATGACATGGAGCACCCCTCCTTGATAATGCTTAGGACTCACTTGTCTGAGGTTACTCCTTCCCATACAGGAAAGGAAAGGGAAAGAGAATATTTTTTGAGAGTGGGGTAGGGCGGAATATGTAGTCACAGGGGAATGCTTCTTAAATGAAGCCTCCCAGAAGGGGTATCCCTCTGAGTTTTCTAGGGAAATATTTTCTTGGGAGCTTTCCTTTGCCTATGAGGAGTCCTAGGATCTTTCCTGGCAAAGGAGGTGGATTTAGCTGGATAATTGTTGTCGTACCTGGGAACAGTGGACAGCAGGATTTGACAGGAAAGCCTTGAATAGTCTGGAAGCTTATGAGCCAAAAAGGAGGTTGTTATCGAAGGGAGAGTCTAAAATCTTGGAATTAAAATCTTCAGGAATAGGTTGGCCCCGTAACCAACCATATCATCTCATCACTGAACCAGAGGCAGCTGCCCTTTAGAGGCATCCACAGCACCAGAGCTACATTTTATACTGTGCTTTGCTATTTGAGAAGCCTGGGCTACTAGCAACTGCATGAGCTGCTTTGAGTCTGGAGTCTGAGGCTCCGCAATGATCTTGCTTAAGTACTGTAATGCAGAGATAATGAATTTGGTAATTTGAGTTTGAAAATTTATAGCTGAAAAGGCTAGGGTGGAGAAAGTATACGCTTTCTTGACCCCCTGTCCATTGTTCGACTGTCTTTGTCACTGGGGAGAACATTTGTGCTAGGGAGCAATGTGGAAAGTTTGTCTGAAGCCAGGGAGAAAAATAGTTATGTAAAATCTTACCATAACCATAGATGTCCTTTTTTTCTATGTTGCAGTATTCTTTACATGAAGGATTCCTTGCCTTAAACGATTCCAACATCTGGCCAGTATACAAAAGCCTTTTACCACTGCTAGGTATATGGGATGTCACACGTAGGCCCAAAGCTGGCATCAGCCATAAAAGTGACATCTACATGTACCACTCTCAGAACTGACTGTCCCAGGAAGAACATCAGCCTAAGGAACAAAATGAGGTAACACACATCCAAAGAAAGAGCATGAACCAGGGGGAAGGTAGGAGGGATAGAATATTGCAACATAGAAGACAACGTCTATGGTTATGGTAAGATTTTACACAACTATTATATGTCCTTCTATTCCTATGTTGCAGTATTCTTCACATGAGGGAAAGTACCACAGCTCATAAGGAAAAAAGGGAGGAGGAAGGAGCTGAGGTGCTGTCTTCAAAGCTATGTAGAATGCCTCTAGCAAAATCTGCTCTGGACGTAGAAATGCCATCCGACTTGCAATGTTTAGTAAAGGTATGCACAAAAGTCCACGTAGCTGCTTCTAAAATGGAAGAGAAGTCCAAACTTTTTTAAGAAAGCACCAGAGGAATCTACAGCCCTAATAAAGTGAGCCTTAACAGGAAAAGAAAGGCTCTTACCATGGAAAACATAACAAAAGGAAATTGCCTTAGAAATTCAAGAAGAAATAGTCTGCTTGGAAACAAGCCTTTCCAGACTCCTGGGAGGAAAAGACACAAAAAGCTGATCAGATTTCCTGATAGCTTTAGTTTTATCTAAATAAAACCCGAGTTATCTGTGCACATCCAACGTGTGTATGATCCTCTCACTGGAAGACTGTGGAGAGGAAAAAAATGTTGGCAAATTAATGGACCGATTAAGTGACAACTCATTCACAACATTGGACATAAAGGAAGGGCTGGTATGCAAAGAAACCCTGTCCTTATGGAAAACCAGGAAGGGTGGAGATGCCATCAAGGCTTGTAGTTCAGATACCCTTCTTGCTGAAATAATGGCAAGCACAAGCACAGTCTTTAAAGTTGAAAAAACACAAAACAGGTGATACTATTAACAAATCACGCTAGTCTCTACGAAAATAAAAAGATTTATTCCGTTCTGTTAGCGCTTTCGTGCATTAACAGATAAATGCACTTCTTCAGACAACATCTTTAAAAAAGACCAGAACATATATAGCAAACCAATTTGTTCACACACCCAACAGCTTATTACCAATTAAACATTTAAAACAGTTAATACCCTACCAACTTAAAGAGATATGTATCCAATACTTATTTTTACATAAAAAATCCACCATCTAAAAACAAATATATGCCAAATTATAAATGCAATTCCATCATGTTTTATAAATAAAAAAACAATATTTTATATATTATGATGAACCAACATCCTAAATATTTCCTGAAGCCCATTTTTATGGGACACTTAAATATGTATTATATATTACCACTTTTTTAACATTTAACACTGCCAAATCTATCGTTGTAGAGCCTTTAATTTAAGAAGGCATTTAATTGAGCAATGTTCATTTATACCTGGATATGCATATGCCTCAGTTTTAAATTGCCACAGCAATTCCTGCTCCTCAAGCCTCAAATGCCAAGGTCCACCTCTAGGGTTTTTATGGACCTTATTTACTACATTAAATAAAAAACTGTGGTTAGAAAACTCATTAATGTGTTTTGCCAAGGCATTTGTAGGCATATTCTTAGATATAGCATGTGTGTGTTCATATATGCGTTGTTTTAACTGGCGCTCAGTTTTCCCCAAGTAAAAAGCTGAACATAATTTACAGGAAGCCAAATAAACAACACCAGAGCTTTCACAATTGTATTTATCATTACAATAATATTTTTTATTTTTGATCTCAAAAAAGGAACCAGTTTTTATATATTTGCAATAATTGCATCTTCCGCACTTAAACATTCCCTTATTTGGTTTGTAACTAATATTAGTTAATTCTAATAACATTTTAAGGGAAGGTGCTTTTTTGTATACTACAACTGGTTTGTGACCTAGTGTAGAAATAGTACTTAAGTCATTAGACACCAATTTCCAATTATTATTTAGTAGCTTCCTAATTTGGGGGGCTAAATCATTAAATTGAGTCAGGAAACTAACATTATAGTTGGTTTTAAGTTGATTATTAATTTCTGTTCCCTCACTAGTTATATTTATTTCACATACTATATTATTCGTATTTGTTGAACCTGATTTTAAAATAGGATTCATAAGCCCTTTATTTCTTTTAATACTGACCTCATTAATAATGGAATGAATAAGTTCCTTTGGGTATCCTCTATTACTAAACATTAGAAACAATTTATTACATTCTTCCACAAAGAGGTCATCTGTACTACACATTCGAGAAGCGCGGACTATTTGGCCCTTTATTACACCTTTCTTTTGAAAAAAAGGGTGAAAGCTACTAAAGTGCAAAAATGAATTACTATAAAATGGCATCCTGTAAATATTAGAAACAAATCTATTGCCAATTACATCTTTGGAAATAAGAATGTCTAAATAATTAATACTAGACTCATGAGTGGTGTGTAAACTTCAAAAAGAAGAAAATGTACACATCTCATTTATTAATTCGTCTGCTTCTTCTTTTGTACCTTTGATGACCATGAGAATATCATCTTGGTAGCGGGTATACCAAACTACCATTTTTTTGTATAAATTATGTTTAAACAGAAAATTACACTCCCAATACGCCATTACACTGTTAGCAAAGCTCCCACCACATGGGGAGCCCATTGCTATTCCATTTTTCTGCAAAAAGATCTGTTTCTTAAACATAAAAAAATTGTTCAAAACAATCTCCAGTAGGCTAATTATGAGATCTATGTTACTGCCTATTAGATGTTTAGCTAGTAGAAACTCTCTTACCCATTCCACACCTAGATCTTGCGGGATTGCAGTATATAAGTCTTTAACATCTGCGGTTAAAAACTTTAAATCCGGTTGGAAGGTAATGTCATTCAAAGATTTTAATACGTGCCAAGAATCACGGCATATTTGTTGTTCTGTTGCCAGTACCTCTTTTAATTTATTGTCCACCCATTTAGCGCATGTATACGTAATTGAGTGTCTGCCATCTATGATAGGTCTAAAAGGTGGGTTGTTCATATTTTTATGCAATTTCGGTATTCCGAAAATTACTGGGACTAAGGGAGATAGTATGGTAAAGTAATGGTACATTTCCAAAGTAATACTACCTTCTATGAACATGTCACTTAAAGTGTCTTTAATTTTCTTGTAAGCTTGATTTAATTCATTAATAGACACTTTTAAGTAATCCACTGAGCTTAACATTTGACCCATCCTATGTTCATATTCATCATTATTCATTAAAATTGCCCCCCCACCTTTATCGGGCTTCATAACGCGTATATTCTGTGACCTAAGCAACATTATGAAGTCCTTATCCTGAGCAATATGGCCATTGTAAGACATTTTGTTTGAATATTCGTTGAATAGTGCCCTAATATGAAACTCGGAGATCTTTTCAAAAAGGGCTACATTAGCATCTAATGGGGGATTGTATAAACTGGAAACATGTTCAATACTTTGAACATTGGCACAATTCTTAAACATTAATTGGAAATTTAATTTCCGTGTGTACAACCTCAAATCACAAAAAACACGGGCTATATCTGCTGTTGGCATTGGTACAAAATTAAACCCTTGAGCTAGGAAGTCAATAAGTTCTTGATTTACTTCAACAGAAGAAAAGTTGAAGACATTAAAGTCTCCATGTATACTGGAGAAAATTTTAACAGTACCAGTATTTTCGTGTTCGTTTACTTCCTGCGTTTGTTGTACTTCCGTTTCGGTTGTCCACGTTTGTTCCAGTTCGAATTCTTCTTGGTGGCACTGCCATAGGATCTGTGAAAACCCTGGCACTGTTCTACTACTTGATCCTGCACATTATTCACTCTATTGTCAGCCTGCTGGTTACGATTAAAAATCTGTTCACTATGTCGAACTTCATTTACTTGGGGAGATAGCGAGTTCTCGTGCTGCAAATTGAACATTTCCTGAGACTCAGTGATTACATTATTGTTGTTTGAAGCCACAACTTGCAGGTTGCGATTAATTGGTGGATCCGGATAAGCCGTGCCTTGTGCATACGCGGCTTTATCCCTGTTGATTTTATGTTTTTTGGTACCCATGATTTTTTCTAATAAATTTTCTATGCTTGCAAATATTCTCGTATAATCATAGTTGTAACGTGAAAAGTCAGGGTGGCTACGAATGTCTTTTTCTAAGACATCCAATTGTAATCTCAAGTCATTAATTTGAGTAGTGTATTCTGCAATAAGCAACTCAAGGAACTCTAAACCTTGCTTATTAAATAACTGGAGCAGTTTACGATGCATATCAGAGTTTTTTAATACACCCGAAGGGTATTTCCACTGGCGTAGACCTTTCGGGACTATCTGGAGCTTAATACATTCTTGGAAATACAAGATTTCAACCTGTAGTTTTTTATATTTTAACAGGTTTACGTCAAATGATTTCAATTTGTCCATAATAGTATTAGTTCTTACTTGGTTGTCTTCCCGTACTGAATCTTCTTGATTAAAGCAGTTGGAAAAAACTGAGGCATATGCATATCCAGGTATAAATGAACATTGCTCAATTAAATGCCTTCTTAAATTAAAGGCTCTACAACGATAGATTTGGCAGTGTTAAATGTTAAAAAAGTGGTAATATATAATACATATTTAAGTGTCCCATAAAAATGGGCTTCAGGAAATATTTAGGATGTTGGTTCATCATAATATATAAAATATTGTTTTTTTATTTATAAAACATGATGGAATTGCATTTATAATTTGGCATATATTTGTTTTTAGATGGTGGATTTTTTATGTAAAAATAAGTATTGGATACATATCTCTTTAAGTTGGTAGGGTATTAACTGTTTTAAATGTTTAATTGGTAATAAGCTGTTGGGTGTGTGAACAAATTGGTTTGCTATATATGTTCTGGTCTTTTTTAAAGATGTTGTCTGAAGAAGTGCATTTATCTGTTAATGCACGAAAGCGCTAACAGAACGGAATAAATCTTTTTATTTTCGTAGAGACTAGCGTGATTTGTTAATAGTATCACCTGTTTTGTGTTTTTTCAAGTTTGTGTTTTGCGTTTTAATTTACAGTCTTTAAAGTACAATATTGCAGGCAGTTGTGGCTGCATGGTGAAAAAGAGCCACAGTCAGCTTTTCCAGAACAAATTTATGGTCCCATGGAGTTGTAACAGGTTTCCTGTGAGGTCTAACATGAAGGACGCCTTTAAGGAAAAGTTTAACCTCCATTCTAGAGGCCAAAAGGGGAGACAAAAGGCAGACATGCAGAAATAGCTGAAAGATGAGCTTTAACAGAAGAATAAGCCAACCCAGCTTTCAAAGGTTCAAACAAGTAAGATAAAACCAAAGGAATGTCCACGTTTAGTGGGTCTAGGTTAAGAGAAAGACACCAGATGGAAAACCTTTTCCATTTGGATAAGTAGAATTTCCTAGTATTGGGTTTCCTGGCCTGCAGTAACCTAAGCATGCCCTCAAAAAACAGTGTCTAAAAGGAATCAAAAGTTTATCACCCATGGTGTGAGGTGCAGAGTTGACAACTGAGGGTGAATGAGTTGTCCCTTGTCTTGTGTGAGGAGATCCACCCTGTGAGGTAACTTGTGATGACTGCCCTTGGCTAAATGCAGACGAAGGGGGAACCAATTTGTCTTGGTCAAAAGCAAGTCACCAAAATATGCAAAAGAAGATGGAACCAGTGTTGCTTTGGCCAAAAGAAAGTCATCAGAAATATGCAAAAGAACAGGGAACCAATGTTGTCTTGACCAAAAGGAAGTCACCAGCAAGATTTTTGGTTTGTCCTGTTAAATCTTCAGCAGAGCTTTCTGAATAAGAGGGAAGGCATAAAGAAACATCCCCTTCAAGAGACTGATATTGCGTCCACCTTCCATACCACAGGACTTGGAACTCTGACACAAAACTTTGGGAGCTGTCTGTTCAAAGGGGAGGCAAAAATATCTTTTTGAGGTGGACCCCCCAGTGAAGAATATTTAGAAACACATCCTTGTGAAGCATCCATTCATAGGACTGACACACTGACCTGCTCAGAGTGTCTGCCACACTATTTTGGTTAGAAGAAATGTACACTGCCTGCAGAGTGACTTGGTGCCAAGATGCCAATTTCCATGCCAAAAGAGCTAGCCTGCACAGAAGGTATGATTACGCCCCCCTCCTCCATTTGCTCACATGCCATAGAACTGTGGTGCTGTCTGTAAACAGTTTTGGAGGTCCTGGATGAAAAAGAGTATGAAAAGCCTAGAGAGCCACCAGAAGAGCCCTCATCTCTTTTATGTTTATGTGTTACTTCCTCTGCAAAGGAGACCACAGGCCTTGTACCTTCATGGATGCAAAGGCTGCCCCCCAACCCATGCCTGAAGCATCTGTGAACAACTCTTGAATTGGTAGGAGAGGTTGTAAAGGCATGCCTGGATTCTGGGAAATCTGCGGAATCCACCAAAGAAGCTCCTTCTTTAGGCAAGTGAGAGGAGGGACTTAATGTTGTTCTGGAAAAGCACACTGTGGCTCCTTTTGAGCCTGGAGCCACAACTACAACTGTATGTGCATGCTGCATCCAAACTGATTTCAGATACCATGGAAACTTTCTCATGTGGAGTTTGGCAAGAGGCAGCATGGGAATGGTAGATAGCCATGACGTCTAGAAACTTGAGAAACCCCTTGGCTGTCAAACACTGCAGAGGGAGAAGGTCTTGGAAGTAACTGATTAGAGACCGAACTTCTTGAGGAGGAAGAAATGCCAACATGAGATCTGTCTGAATCCTGTACCCCAAGTAAATGTGGTCCTGTGAGGTGGTGAGCATGGATTTTTTTTTTTTAATTCACCGTGAATATCAACCTTTGCAGAAGAGTATTAGTAAACAGGAGATTGTGAATCAAGGTCTCAGAAAGGGGTGCCTGTAGCAACAGGTAGTCCCAGCTAAGCATTTTGTAAGTACTCTTGGTGCCGTAAAGAGACCAAAGGGCAAAGCACAGAACTGAAAATGTGAGGAAGCAACAGTAAAACGTAAAACATTTCTGTAAAGAGGATGAATGGGAATATGTAGGTAGGCATTCTTGATATCCAGGGAGGCCAAATATCCCTGTGGAAGAATGAGAGGAAACAGAGTTTGGACGAAACCATCTGAAAGGTTAGGGACCTTTAGGAAGGTGTTGAGGTGAGAAAGGTCCAGAATGGGTCTCAATGGGCCATCTTTCCTGGGAATCAGAAACATCCTTAAGTAGAACCCTCTTCCACTTTGTGACAGTGGGACTTCTTGGATAGTTCTCTGGGATATCAAATCATGGAGCACTTATGGGAAGAAAATAAGTTGATCTCGAGGTGGTTGAGAAATTCCCATAAAAGGTGGAAGAGATTTCCACAGCATGAAATATCCTTTGTGGATAATGGACAGAACCATAAATCTTGAGTGATGTGAACCCAGACTGGAAGGGAGAGAGTAAGGCTTTGAGAGAGGGGAATGTGACCAGGGGACTACTTTTGAAAAGAAGGTGGCTGAGAAGTTTTAGAAGAAACTGACCTCCTGGCACCCCTTTTACCTCTAAGAGGAGAGTTTGAGATTGTTTTCTGAAAAAAGCAGTCTTAACTGGTTACTTCCTTTGGAATTTGAGAACTGAAGACACAAAGATAGGTTTTAAATCCTGTAACGCTAACTTTCTCCTGCAGGGACTTGAACAAGGTAGCAGCTACAGTACCAAACAAGGCATTATTATTTAATGGTGCATCTATTAGTTTGGCCTTAAAGTCTTCAGAAAGTGGTTGAAGCCTTAACCGAAAGTATCTCCTTAATACAGAGCCAGAGGCAGTAACCCTGGAAGATGCTTCAGCAGCTTCACAACTGCATCAAATGGAGTGGTATACTACTTGGGAAGATGCCCCCAAAATAGAGGAAAGCTGAGACTTTACATCTGAATCCAGAAGGTCAGAGAGAAGCTGAATGGCCTGAGAAAGAAGGGCCAAAGCATATTTATTCATATGGATTTGATAGTTAATAGTCCTAAAGGCAAGAGTAGCTGAAGAGTACATTTTCCCCAGCCTTTCCGTGGTTTCTCTGTCCTTATATGAAGGGAGAAGCAGAAGGCAAAAGTCTGAATGGCTTATAAGTAGCTACAGAAATAACCAATGGGTCTGCAGCAGGGCATTTACAAAGGAATTTAGTCCTCTGGAACTTTATAGAACCCATCTGGCCATTTGTGGGCAAGAGGTTGAGTGCCTGAACTCTTAGAAGCAGAAGTAAAGCCATCAAGAACATTTGGCAGAACTGGAGGCACAGCAAAAGGAGAAGGTAAATCCCTTTGGAGTAAATCGCAATATCTCCTCTGCACATCAGTAACCTGTGACCAGTCCCCCTTGAAAAACTCCCTCATACAAGCAATAGTCTCCCCAAAGGTGATATCTTCACCAGGAGACTCAGTTCCATTGGACTCCTCCTCCTCAGATTAAGCATACTCCAAGGGGGAAAAGTAATTTGGGCAGAGTATGCCAAAGACTCATCTTCTGAGGAATCCTCATCCTCTGATAACATCTGCTCCCTAAACCTTTTCTGAGAGGAAATAGTAGAAGGAGGGCTAGGAAAGGAAATACCAGTGGGAGGCTTCAAAGCCATAAAGGCATTAAATAATCCTTGTATGAAGGCCTGCCAGTCAGGCAGAGGTACCTGTGGGGCTGGAAGACGTTTGGTTTTCTGTTTCTTTTTAAGGGGAACAACAGCCTTGTGGAAGGTGGAGGAACCCAACATAGGCTTGCATTCTATAACAGTCATCAGTACTTCCTCCCAAACCAAGATCTGAGGAATACCTTGAGGGCCTTCCCAAAATAATGAGCCTAGGTTCCCCCTGCTCGTCCGAAATGGAAGTCTGCAAAACCTCCAAGGACATGCCAGTAGCAGACTACCTGGCAGCTTCCTCTCCAGTCCCCACCAAGGAATCTGAGCCAAAATCCAAATGGGCCTCTGGGCTTTCACTGGCCTTGAGAGGGACATCCAGAATGGGAGGTGCAGGTGAAGCTTCAGGCCCAAATTTCTTGGCCTTATTCACAGGCCAGCAGAAGGGCCCGATGTACTCCCCATAACACTGTGTGCTAACCTCTTAAGTCTTCGATTCTCAAGGGAAATATTAAGAGAGTGATGGTGGTTACACAAGGTTTTGGGAACAAAAACCTGACATATAGAGCAAGACGTATGATTGTGGGTGGGGCCTCAACAAAATAGGCACTGATCATGGAGATCTTTATGTGGAATTTGTCTTCCACAATGGCACCTGCCTTTCCTGGATGACATGTAACTTCAAACAGAAAAGCAGTAGTAAAAGTAAAAGAAAAACCCCAATGGGGCACTTATTTGAACTGGCTTATACAGCTAACAACAACTCAGATGAGCAGAACGATGGTCAAAGAAGGTGTTTGAACAGGCGGCAGAGAAGTATGGAGGATGTTATATGTGGAAGCCACCTTTGGGCCTACGTGCGATGTCCCATGTGCCTAGCACTGGTAAAATGCTTTTGTATATTGGCTGGACATCAGGATCATTTAAGGCAGGGAATCCCTCATGTTAAGAATACTGCAACATAGGAATAGGACATCTGTGGCTAGACCTGCTGCAAGACATTTGTAGAGGTACTCAAGTTCATCAGGAAAGTACAGATGTTTAGAATCTTACCATAACAGTAGACATCCTTCTCTTCACTACTGCAGTATGAAAGGGATTCCTTGACAAGGGTAACCCAACCTCCATCCAGTATACCATAGCCTTAGGATTTAAATAGATATTGTAAATTATGCGTATGCTCCCCACTCAAGGCATAAAGGTGACGAACATATGTATATATATCTCAGAACTGAATTGCTCCAGGAGGAACAACAGAAGTAAGAGGGACATGTGCATCCAGAAGGAGAAAAAGGAAAGGAGTAAAGCAGAAGGGGGAGCAGGGAAGGATCGGAGTAAAGCAGAAGGTGGAGCAGAGAAGGATTGGATACTGTAACAGTGAAAAGGACATCTACTGTTATGGTAAGATTATACACAACTATACTATGTCCTTCCATATCACTGTTGCAGTATTCTTTATGAAAGAGTACAAAAGCTTGAGAAGAAACTTGGGAGGAGGAAGACTCAGAAGAGCCCTCAAGAAACCCATGCATTATAGCACTGGCAAAGCCCTTCCAATCAACACCTCTCTAGCAGCCTAAAGCAGAACAGAGAAACAAGCAAGCCTGGTAAACTTGCATGGTTCTGTCTGTAACCCATCAATACCTAGTAATTTTTTGTCAGGTAATGTTGGCATCCTCTGATAAATTTTACTGTCTCATTTAGCTGGAAGAATGCTGCCCCGTCTTGACCCCTGCTCTAAGTAAGGAAGTGAGGATGATGCAGGTCTGAAAGCAACAGCTGCTACGGCTGTTAAAAGTAAGGTGCCAATGTCTTCCCTAAACACACCAGACAGAGCAGAAGTAGCAGCACTAATGCCCCAAGACTGACTGTGGAATATTTCATTTTATGAACAAGACTCGTAAATTTCTCCCAACACATTCTGAAGGTTTGGAGTGTTCATAGAATATTACTTTAAAGGAGCAGCAGGTAAGACTTGTTTAAAGATTAAGGATACCATGGATGTTATTTTTTCCTGGCCTACAAGGCTCTCCAAGTACTTCAAACTTTTAAGCATGTTGCAGTCGAGCTTGTATGAAGCAGAGTCAGTCCTGTCAATGGACATACCTCCCTTGTTTAGTATATTGTACTGGGTACCACCCACAGGGCTATTTTGAGTGCCTCATTACAGACCTTCATGCCCAACTGAAAAGAGATTCATTCTCTTCTAAAATACTATGTGTGATTATCTGTTCTATGAACTGCTTAAGAGCTTTCTCTCAACAGAAATTCTTTATTGAACTGCTAGTGAGATGGTAATCTCAAATCCAAACTGAAGTATGAAGAACAGATGTAAGACAAATCTACAGGGAAGGAAGGTCAGCTGTGGGTTAGAGGTGAGCATGTATAAGAAATGAGGATAAATCCTATTTTTCAGCTTAAGAAGTATACTTGGTTGCATCTTTTTGCAGCAGGCACACTATAAGAGTATAACTGTAGCTACCAATAATCCTTATTCCTTTCCTGCACTCCCTTTCTTCCTACCCCTTACACCTGTACTTCACAATCACAAAACCACTGAAGCCGCTTTGTTCATTTACAAATTATGAACACAGGAATATGTATCTGAATAATATTTCTATAGCTATCCCATGACTACCTATGACCATCAAAACAATTAGCATTTTCTACATCTCACCACCTTTTTGGTGACCCCTTCAGTATGCATACTGTTTACAGAATGCAGACTTCTGATACTGTGGAGCATACCTTAGTCTCAGCTGTCTTAGTTATACCTTATGAAGTACATCACACATTTTAGGTCTCAAAAATCCGCTGTACTATAGGGAAAGGCCAGTATTCCACACTGTCCCATGACATGTCGAAGTATGGTTTTGTAAAATATAATGCAACATAGCTGTAAACATCAGTGCACAGTTCCACAATGTTTTCAACTTCTGCCTCAAGTTTGTGTGCCACACAATTCTGTCCACCTAGTGTTTTTAGCACAGCAAGAACATCAGTAAACAGGATATGAGTTTTTACAGTGTTGCCTTAGGTGACTTTAGCAATCGTTTTGTCAGGAAATGAGATGTTCTTCTAGTCACAAACATGGTGTTCTCTGATGTACAGCTACTCTTTTATTAATGCGACATCAAAAGGTTCCCAGTTCCTACACCAATATAAATGTTTTATGTAGTTCAATGATGTGTCCATCAGGCCCGTAAATACATTACCATGTAGCTCTCATCTCTCTTTGTGCTTTTAGTTTGAATGTTGGCATTTTACTTTGAAAAGAAAGTAGATATGAATTTTTTTGAGATGCAAACAACATAGCCATGCAGACCCCTGCAGTAGAAAAGAACTCTTAATTATTTGTATATTTCAAACAATCTTGCCCGATGAGCAAAATTACTACACTTCTTGCACGTGCTACAGTACTGGCAAGCCAATACTTGTAACCTTTTATGGGGCAAACAAGAGACTGCCTCACTTTTTCTTAGACTGTCTATAAAACAGTAGTGGGGAGGGTTCCAATGTTATTTGTACCAAGGCACCCTAAGTAAACCTTGTGCTTCCTCAATGCATCCTTGTGGTACCTGTGTATTATTACACAACACTGAAGTTTATGAGATGAAAAGTACAGTACATCAGAAATGAAACATTTCAGCTATGTGACAGGGTGTCGGTATGAGATAGAAAATTCAACAAACACATTTAACATCATGAGGCACTTTTACCACTACCTCCAGCTGACTATGCATAGTTATGAGCATATTAATAAAAATAAAATTTGATTTTTTTATAAAATTAAATCTACATCTATTGTAGCTTGCTCATTTAGTTAACTAACTAGCTAGCCAGTTAGTTTACCAGGGTAGTACACTGATCACAACTGACCATTTGCAGGCACAGCCATGGTGAAAAAATTCACAAAAAATAAAACATAACTAAATCACAAACATGGAGTAATCATAAAACGCAGAGTCCCACTCTCTGTTCTATAAACACCAAGATAGGCCAGAATTGCTGCAGATCTGAGTCCTTTAGTGGAGGAAGTAATTCAATATGGCTGGGTCTCCAAATGCCCAGATGCCCAGCAGTGCACTTTGGTACAGTGATACTGTGCTCAGCAAATAAGGACTGCATGTTTTGTTTTATGGTACATGCTACAATTCCAGGTGTACACAAAGAAATTAAACATCTGTTCATGATACAATTCCATGTCTAATCCAGCATAACACTCAGCCATACACTGCACAAGAATTTACCCATCCACTGAGCAGCAGCTCAACGAAGAACATTCAAAGCCACATTTTTACAGTGATAATAGTGAAAATACATGTTTTGTCTGATATAAGCCGCTAACATAAGCAACCCCACTATAATCAGGTAATTGTCACTACTAATAATTCCTTGCTTCTTTAAATATGAAATAGTCTGAAAAAAGTTATCTGTACATATTTTATTACAAAATACCAATACTCAAAAAGTATTTAAACTCTGTAGCAGTGATTCTCAAACAAATAAAATGCAAATGCAAACTTGATGTTTAACGAGACTAAAACACAACCCCAGCTCTAGAGACAGTGTAACATACCTTTTATGACATACACTAAAATGCCTTCATCTAGTGGTGACTTACTTAGCACAAGCAAAAAGTTCCAGCCAACTCTGTTGCCTTCCACACAGCATAGCTGTACAGCTACTATTAAACTTTTGAAGTACTGTTTGCACTAAGTGATGTTATACACACAACTGTGACCTCTGTACCTGCTAG